>NC_066525.1:12641494-12853994 GCF_024679095.1 Eriocheir sinensis
ATTATTGAGCTCATGGCTCATTTGTTCTGATCTGAGGGAAAATATTAATGTTTACTGACAAGAGAGGCGATGTGCATATTGCGCTCGTGTGTGTGTGTGTGTGTGTGTGTGTGTGTGTGTGTGTGTGCGTGTGTGTGTGTGAGTAACCCACGTGTCACTATTAATTGGAAAAAAAGGAGGGGAGGGTCGTAAAATATAAAAAAGATCTTATTAATGATGTTTATGTATCATTACTTCGAAAAAAAACACTTTCCCCTGCTCTCCGTCCATAGTCATTGGCAGGCAAACATGCACATAATATATATTCAGCAAAAGGGTTTATATCGCGTGAACGGGACCTTGAATATAGAAAGTAAACAATAGGGGTGAGTACCAGGGGCGGACGTGTTTGCCATAATAGTGAGAGGCAGTAACATGATTCATAGCGAGGGAAAGGGTTAAGAAATAAATACATAGGGGAGGGTGAGGTGAAGGGAGAAAAGGAGGATGATAGAGTAGGACAAAGAGGAACAAACATTGAAAGGAGAGGGAGTTGTAACGATAATGTAAGCAACGGAACAGGGTAGGGGAGGAAGAAACCAGTTAGGTGAAAAAGTAAGTCAGGCTGATGAGAAGTGGATTCATTGTGGGGTGCAGCGGAAAGGTCAGGTCACCAAAGACGATACAAGAAGGAGCTGAAGAAGAAAAATAGAAGAATGTAAAAAGGAGAACATATGTGAAAGGACATGGCAGAGAGAGCATATGGTAGCGGAAGAAAGGAAAGAGAGAGACTAGAAGAGAAGGATAAAGCAACTGGTTAGGCGATGGGTGCCCGGCTAACTGAATAAGATCTTCCAGTGGACAAAGGAGGTTCACAGAGGTGGTAAAAATAAAGGACTTTTAACAAATGCATTCGAGGACACACTGTAATGGTTAATAGATCTGCTATTTAGATAAAGGAGATAAGAAAGATTCGGTGCGCTAAGAGTGTAGTTTTAAGAACCAGCTCAGCTACCGTGTTTATGCGGATACCTTAGAAAGATTTGAGAGAATGTTCGAATAACTTGTGGATGATAATTTTAAGTAATAGGGACACACAACCGTAAGTGGAAAAACCGACCAGCCACTTTCTTCATAAATATTTGCGAACCTATGAATGATTTAATAGAGAACACACACACACACACACACATATCGTCAATTTACAGTCATCACAAGTTACACACGAAGGTTGTTTTATTCTATTTTTTTCACGGTCACCGGCAAACCCTGCAATATGGAACCCTGATATCAATTTGATTACCCCCCTCCCACCCTTCTCTCTCTCTCTCTCTCTCTCTCTCTCTCTCTCTCTCTCTCTCTCTCTCTCTCTCTCTCTCTCTCTCTCTCTCTCTCTCCCCCCCCCATACAGTTCCCGTCACTATCGAAACTTTCTCTTCGAGGCATCACAGTCCGGTTTGGCTCCCCGGCCGTTGTGGTGTGCTGGTCCGTTAGTGATCGAGGCGAGAGTGTTGGCGTGGCTGTAGGATCTATACATAAAGCCTCTAAAATGGAATCGAACCGTGTTGTCGACTTGTACCGTATAGCTAGGTGTTTCGAGAACCGTAAAAAGACCGGTGTGTCCACAAACGCGGCGGTGTGTAGCGATGTGAAGTGTTGATTAACAGACCTTTAAACTCCCACCTCGTTGAAGGAGATATAAGGGAAGGGAGATCGTTCGTGGTTAGTCGCTCAGTGGAGGGAATAAGTGAAAGAGGATGAACAGTGACGCCGGTCCATCCCTCCTTCCAGCATTAATTCAGGGCATGTGTGTGGATTGTTTATGTGACGGATGGTAACAAATAACTTCTTACCTCAACCCTTCACCCGTGACAGGATTCGTATGGTTGTCCACGGAAGTTAACTTGGAGTGATATCTGCCTGTCAGCCTTTGCACAGAACCAAGAACTGAAATGCCGTACCTATACATTCAAATTCAAAATAGTAAGATGGATATGTTAATTTTGAAACCACACTGAGGATCACGCCATACAAATTTTGGATACAGAAATAACATGAGGGATAAATAGACATCAACCCCCCCCCCCCCCCACCGTGGACACTTTAGGCATTGATGCGAGACAGACAGACTGACAGAGAGAAACTTGACCTTTAAGATGAATACATGTGCACACAGGATACAGGTCTGCCAGAGGGAGGTGACATTACACGTTCGCCATTTATAACAGCATGCTAAAAAAAAAAAAAAGGCAAGGGAATAGAATACAAGCGAAATAACATAAAATCCAGCTAAAAATAAAATCTGTAGTCGGTAAATGTGTCCTTAGATAAACGTTATGAGATTGATAAACATTTCAAGGTAGCACACTGACACGTTAAATGCATGACAGTTGTGATAATAGATCTTGCTTTCTTCTTTATTATCTCGCTGTCACAAAAAAAGTAATGAAACCTAAATGACAGCATAATTCGGAGCCTTAACCTTATCTCCAGTATTCAAAGGTCAATCAGTCGTGCTTTCTTAGGTACTTCCTGACGCCTTACCCTCCCTCCCTCCCTTTCTCTGTCTTACCCTTCATATACCCACTGCCTCTATAACCAGTATTCCTTAACTCCTAACTTGCGTACCCTTAAAGCCTCCTTCCTCCTTCTAATCCTACCTTTTCCCACCCTCAGCCTGGAATACTTACCACCATATTATACCTCCCTCCCTCCCTTCCTCCCTCTGTCTTACCCTTCATATACCCATTGCCTCTAAAACCAGTATTCCTTAACTCCTAACTTGTGTACCCTCAAATCCTCCTCCCTCCTTCTAATCCTACCTCTTCCCACCCTCAACCCGGAATACTTACCACTATAGTATACCTCCCTCCCTCCCTCCCGTCCTCCCTCTGTCTTCATATACCCACTGCCCCTATAACCAGTGTTCCTTTACCTCTTCTAACTTGCGTGCCCTCAAACCCGGCTTCCTCCTTCTTAACCTCCCCCTTTCCACCCTCAACCCGGACAACCTACTGTATATTACCTCCGTTCCTCCCTTCCTCTCACTTTCTTACCCTTCATATGCCCACTGCCTCCCTCTATACCAATATCCCTTTACCTCCTCTCACTTGCATGTCCTCAAACCCGTCTTCCTCCCTCTCAACCTCCCTCTTTCCACCCCCCTCAATCCCTTACTTCCCCTCCTCCGCGGCGAAAGTCACCCGGTACCGGTCTCGCCTTGTCTGTGGCTCAGAGAGAAACGAAAATAAGTGAAAGTCATCGAAAACACACTCTCACTCGGAAGAGGTTCTATAGTTGTTGTTATTGTTTCCTTTCGTCAGCCATGTGATTGAGGTTGAGGTGTGTGTGTGTGTGGGGGGGGGGGGGGGGGTCCAGATGAGTTTGTGACCAATTTTGCACAAGAGCGAAAAAAAAAATTATATAGCGGGACTGAGTTGGGGGGAGGGGCAGTTTGAGGCGGGGCGGGATAGGGTGGAATTAGCGAGTGGTGGAACTGAGCAGAGCAAAGGACAGGAACATGGTCGGAGAAGAGCGAGACGAGGCGGGGTGAGGCAGAGGTAGCCTTGGCAGGTCAGGGCAGCGCAGGGTGAAGCGGGGCAGGGCAAAACGGAGTGGAGTTGGGGAGTGCCTGGGCAGAGCGGAGCAGAAAGGGGAGGGGCGAGACAGAATGAGGCTGAGCAGGCGATGTTGGTGGGCAAGATAAAGGGCGACTTTGTGAGTATAGTTGTTCTTTACTTTTAATAGCTATACATGAATTCCACGTCTGTCAGACCATTGGAGGTGAATATTAAAAACAAATGATAACATGAACATTCGAAACAGAGAAAGGTGGCTCGATGTTTAAAAGTATAGGTTATGGACTACTCGGGTAACAAGACGATACCAAAACAGAAGAACATTTGTGTAACTTTTTATCACTTTGTTGATCGTTCTGCCCCTTAGTGATAATTTACTACTAAGTGAGTCCTAATAGATGCATAGTGTGTGTGTGTGTGTGTGTGTGTGTGTGTGTGTGTGTGTGTGTGTGTGTGTGTGTGTGTGTGTGTATGATTCAGCATAAATAAATAGATGAAAGAGGAAGGAAAGCTCGCGGGAGAGGGCGGGAGGGAGGTGTCTTGTAAGGACAGATTCTTAGAAAAGAGAAAGGAAGGGAAAAAGAGCTAACATGCAAGGGTTGAGGAAGTTGCCAGACAGACAGGAAAACAAGTTAGCATTCTCTCTCTCTCTCTCTCTCTCTCTCTCTCTCTCTCTCTCTCTCTCTCTCTCTCTCTCTCTCTCTCTCTCACACACACACACACACACACACACAAACAAACAAACGCGCGCAGTCATGCACGCAAACTGACGTCACACATGATTCGCGCTGCCCCGCCACATCCAACGTCGCCTCCGTAGGGAAGTGGTTAGCACATCACGCCTATTTACCACCGGGAGTTCGGATCGCGGCCCTTGTAGTCAGCGCCCAGGCCACCCAACTGTTCATTCTCCTTTTCGGGATGGTCGATAAATGGGTACCTGGGGAAACTTAGGGAAGGTAATCGAAGTAACCCGGATATCACACTGGCTATGTCCCACCACAGTGTGACGGAGACGAGCACCAAGGCCACGCTCAACTAAACTTTACCAACTTTACCTTACCTCACAGCCAAGCCAACCACCTCTCATTCTGGAGGTCTACTTTCCTCCTCTCGACACGTGCGCCGGCTCGGACCATACCAAGGTCAAGGGCTAGCTAGACAAGGGGAGAGCTTGGCGCCTTGCGAGTTGTCATGGGGATCGCTGTCGCCCCCCCCCCCCCCCCCCTCACACACACACACACACACACACACACACACACACACACAGCCTAGCGGCGTATAGTTGTTAGCAAGCTGACTTCATAACAGAGGTTACTTATTAATTCCCAGGGCAAGTGGAAGCTGACCGTGTGTCTACTATCACGTTGTAATCCCTTTAAGTCAGTCTTCACTTCAGTCATAGTGTTCCGGTAGGAAAGGTGTTTTAAGGGGCCGAGGGGTGATTGATGCAACCATATCCAGACGCTACCGTGACCCTACTTTCCGTTTCCTGTTTGTCTCAATTATTAACACCACAGTTCAGTATGCTTTCTAAAGTCCTATTTTCGTACTGAAATGTCCCCAAGTCGTACCTCACCTCTGCAGGTCAGACCCGAAAAAGTGTCGATAGATCCAACTTTCTCTTCGTGTGTGTGTGTGTGTGTGTGTGTGTGTGTGTGTGTGTGTGTGTGTGTGTGTGTGTTGAGGTGGGGGAGTGCTCCCAAGTGCGTATTATTGCGGGCGCCTGCGTGGGTATGTGCGCTCTCTCAAAATATAATGATTAATGACGTAACTCTTAGGTGATATAGCTGAAGATTTCATTGGTAGACAGGCAAAGCAATACGCCTTTTTTTATATATATATATTATTCAACTCTAATAAAAAACTGTCGCCTTGCCGTTTATTCCCTTTCAATATTTTTGAGAGTAACCTCTGGAGCTGCCTTCCTATGTCGATTTTATCTTTTTTATGTCTCCAATGCTTTCAAGATGGGACCTTTAAGACGCTTCCAAATTAAAATGATTAATCGTTTGGAACTTCTCCCGCCTCTCCATTTATAGCAGCAGCGCTTTGCAGACTGCACTGTTGTGTTGACCTTGAGATGCCTCCTCTGTTGCTAAAAAGAATCAACCCTCCTGTGAATGTAACTTAGATAAAAAAAAGAACATTCAAACGCAAGCTGAATTTTGTGTATTACAGCCAAGTAAAAACAATAGGTTAAACACACACACACACGCACACACACACACACACACACAAGAGGGTTTCAACAGCTACATGGAGACAAACAGATCTGCCTGAAAATCGACCCACTAGCATCATCTTTGCATTATCTTTAATTTTACTTTACTTTATTCTCTCTCTCTCTCTCTCTCTCTCTCTCTCTCTCTCTCTCTCTCTCTCTCTCTCTCTCTCTCTCTCTCTCTCTCTCTCTCTCTCTCTCTCTCTCTCTCTCTCTCTCCAAAACTTGTTTCGAGTGGCCTTGTCTATGCAGATGCTGGTGATAACTAATGATGGTGGTGATGACGGTGGAGCTGGACTTAGGTAGTGATGATATGCAGCTATCCATCATCACCACAGTGGACGATAACAATGATGGTGATGACGGTAGTTACAATGAAGTAATGCAAATGATGATGAAAAGGGAAATAAAGGATTTTACAACACACACACACACACACACACACACACACACACACACACACAGTAACTAACGAACGAACGAACGAACGGATAGAGTCAAGGTGGGGGGAACTGTGATTGGCCAGTGGCGTAGGCGGGTGGCTGGAGCACGGGTTGTGATTGGCCGAGCCCATGGGTGTGGAAAGACAGCTGCTTTCTCATTGGTGCAGCGTATCTAGCGGTGTGGTTGGGTAGGGGAAGAGGGCCTAAGCTGCCGTGTGTGTGTGTGTGTGTGTGTGTGTGTGTGTGTGTGTGTGTGTGTTTTTGCTTACTTGCTTGTGACGTGGACTCTCTCTCTCTCTCTCTCTCTCTCTCTCTCTCTCTCTCTCTCTCTCTCTCTCTCTCTCTCTCTCTCTCTCTCTCTCTCCACACACACACATGTCCTATTATCCACACTTTTCCACTTCATTCGTCCCCAAAATTCAGTTTATCTGTCCGTCAGTCTTTCTGCCACTGTGTTTGCCATTTATCCGTTTGCCTTTATCTCTGTTACAATCTGCATGGCCGGTTTTTTTCCCTCTGTGCTCACATAAATACCTGTCTTCGCAAAGACACTAACAAATTTAGAAGTCGAGCTTGAGTCGTGTCCTTTTTTTCTTTTCTTTTTTACAGCAAGGGAGGCAGCTCAAGGGCAAAAACAAAAACAAAAAAAAATTAAAAAAGCCGTTTAGGCGCTGCTCTAAAAACAGAAAAAAGAATGAGAGGCTATATTGTTTTAGTCCTGTAAGTGGGCCTGCAGGGGAAGAAGGGGTGAAAGCTCTCTGGTGGAGTTAGAAGCGCCTTCTGAACACTTTGGGCTAAAGCCTGAAGGCGCCTGAACCCCCTGGAGCTGCCGGGGTGGTGTTGGGGTGTGCTTGATGGTGGTGCTGCGTCGTAGTTGTCAGCCTGAACCAGTTCCAGGGAGGGGGGGAGGAAGGGGAGACGCCAACATTGCATTTTCATCCGGAGAGAGAGAGAGAGAGAGAGAGAGAGAGAGAGAGAGAGAGAGAGAGCAACTCTTGCGTTGTTTCGTCCCCAAAACATCTTTATCTTGTATATCATAAATTCAACTTCTAACTGTCCGTTTTATGTTAGTCCCACATGCCAACCGAATTAATAAAAAAGAGACAATTGCCGTGATTCCCGTGCACGTGGCCAGTCTAGGAATATTTATTTAGACCAGAGGTTTTCAAGCTTTTTTTCAATGATGGCACCCTGAACTTATATAAACCCTTTCGTGGCACCCCTTTTTCACCCCCCCCCCCTCCTAACATGAATTAACTACTTATACACAATTGTACCTATTTAAATTACTTTAATTAATGAATTAAAATTATTATCCATACTCGAACCAAAATTAACATACGGTACAGTACATGCCCAAACAGTTACAGAGTTATAAATGCAGACTAACATAAAAAGAAGAAAAAAAAGAATGATTCAAAATTCATGATGATCTTGTGGCACCCCTAGGCACTGTCCGTGGCACCCCAGGGTGCCGCGGCACCCAGTTTGAGAACCTCTGATTTAGACCATATGACAAGCACTTTGCACGGAAAAAATAATAATATTCAACGTAAAATAAAGCTTAATAATATCCACAGGATACTTATTTACGACCGAAAGCTGAGAGGTAAGTATATTGTTAGTCTAATCCAAATGGAGACCGGGTGGGGTGACCATTAAATAGGCCCAACTTGTGCGTGACTCATTGAGGTATACTATCATTACGGAAGATTATATATATATATATATATATATATATATATATATATATATATATATATATATATATATATATATATATATATATATATATATAGACAGCGAGAGAGAGAGATATATATATATATATATATATATATATATATATATATATATATATATATATATATATATATATATATATATATATATATATATATATATATATATATATATATATATATATATATATATATATATATATATATATATATATATATATATATATATATATATATATATATATATATATATATATATATATATATATATATATATATATATATATATATATATAGATATGATATAGATAGATAGATAGATAGATAGATAGATAGATGAATGAATAGATATATATATATATATATATATATATATATATATATATATATATATATATATATATATATATATATATATATATATATATATATATATATATATATATATATATATATATATATATATATATATATATATATATATATATATATATATATATATATAAATTAAACTTGCTGTAACTAATTTATTTAATCATTACTTTTATATTTTTTTTTCCAGGCGGACTATTTTTTCCACGGGGACACCACTAATTCTTCCAATGGAACATTTCTTTACTTTTCCAATGAAACCCCTTTTTTGTATTTTTCCTTGGGGATATATATATATATATATATATATATATATATATATATATATATATATATATATATATATATATATATATATATATATATATATATATATATATATATATATATATATATATATATATATATATATATATATATATATATATATATATATATATATATATATATATATATATATATATATATATATATATATATATATATATATATATATATATATATATATATAAGTTTAATTATATATACGAACGTAAAACTGGAAGGTCTTATTACTTGAATATTTAGGAGGTTGAAAGTAAGGCTTTAAAAATACACTGGAATCGTATGGAGTTTTAACCCTCCACTCACGTGTATGTATGACGACTCCCATAACTTATTTATTTTATCACTCGTTTATTTCATAATAAAGTAAGGAATCACTCCAGTCATTGACACAAGTGACAAACGGTACTCGCCGGGAACTTCATCTCCTCAGATCTTGTTCTCCTTTCACTGCTCATCCCCAGTAAGGCTGTCCACTAAGATAGCGGATTTTAAGGATCTTTTATTGTAGCAGAGTCGGCCGGTGATCAGCTTACAGCAAATCCGCGGCTTCTCCACCACAACGTGATATTCCTTGAGGGACCATCATTATTGGGCTGAGAATCGCGTATCGCACGAGTCATTCAGGAAGAGTTCAACACCCTTGTCATGAGGTGAAAGTTCAACAGTTTGCGTTCTCTCTCTCTCTCTCTCTCTCTCTCTCTCTCTCTCTCTCTCTCTCTCTCTCTCTCTCTCTCTCGTACATATATCGTGTGTGTGAGAGAGAGAGAGAGAGAGAGAGAGAGAGAGAGAGAGAGAGAGAGAGAGAGAGAGTGGCGGTGTATCTGCGTCAACCTAAAGCTGTGTTCCCCTTTAAAGCGGCCGTCGTTTGGTCCTTTACCATAGTGGCAGCATGTGCCTTGTCCTTACCGTGCGAGCCGGCGTTCACAGCCGAGACTCGCTATGCAGTGAGTCACCATACGCAAGATCTTAACCATACGCTTCTGCCGATCGACACTCGACACCATGAACAACAGGATATAGTCCTTTTAAACAAGAAATAGTTTAGCTTCCCTGTGGAGTGCTTGTACCGAGCGAGAGTGGAGCCCCCAGAGCAGTGACCCTGCTGAACCCTGCCCTGCTTCCCCCCGTGCTGGCCTCACGCCGGCCCGTCGTCAGGAGGCTGGACGTTGATGGGTGGAGGAGAGCAGGAGGCAAGAAAGATGCCAAAGCAAAGTGATAATCTTCCTGTTTTTAAGAGTATTAGGTTGTATGGGTTTGGTTATGGTATATGTTATCAGCAAACCTTTAATTTGTGTAGTGTACTCAGATGGTTTGGCATCACTTGTAGAGCAGTCAGTGCTGGTTATCTTTTCCTCGGTGATAGCCAGTGCCATGTGGCTGCACCCCCGTGCCTCCCGCTGTTGCCCCAGTTAAGTTTTGAAAGAAATTTGTTAAATACACGAAGTAATTGGGAAACTAAATCTAATAATTATTGGTAACACCCCACTTCCTTTTTTTTTACTAGTTTTCCGCCAACAATAATTGTAGGACTTGTGGCAGCGCAAATGACAGTTGTTGTTTGGTTTGTTCAGCCGATAAAAGGTAAACCACAATAAACAACTGATATGATTGTCTCGTGTCATTTCGTTGCATTTTTACATTTTAGCTCAAAAAGTGTATAGTATAACCTACCTACTTTTGTAACTCACAGGATTAGCATATTGCTCCCCTATCTAAACTGAAAGATAGAAGCGATAGGCATGTTCATCACAATGGCAGATAACACAAGGGGTAAGAACCACATGCATCCGATAAAGTTTTAGTGGGGCAGCTTGATAGCGGTGCGTGAGGTCAGTGGACGGACTGTCGCTGCCCGTGCGGCGAGTTCTGGCAACATAACTACTCATCTGCCTGCGTACACGCTTTGCATACTTACCACCAAGGATTCTGAATCTCTAGACTCTTTGTTTTCCGCTCACAGGAAGAAAAGTACTGCGTATTGGACAGACTTTATAATATTCGCTCTTCTATTGTGACAACGGTACAGTAAAACCGACGAGGGTTACGCCACCGAGGGTACTCGAGTTAGTTATTCAGTGTTTTTTTTTTATGGACAATTAAGTAAAATTGACTCTGAGCAATGTGAATCTTACTGTGTGTGGTTTTCTTCCATAACAAGTCTTAGCGCAGAATTTTGTTGTTGTTTTTAGTTCATATGAGATTGGTCTTCTACACGTTTCGTTCATTTTGCGTGTGGTTTATATGAATACAGGAAAGTTTTGCCCGGTGTTGTGTTGCTTTATCTGCCTCATGCCAAGGGCTCCACGCCGCGCCACTCCACCACCCTCGCCTCACACTCCTAAGCCTTCTCGTGCGAACCTTACAGACATTTAATATGCGACAGGAACAAAAGTGTATAAATAAAACGTGTTACGCGTATCTCTGAAGCAACGGAATTGTCTCATAACCGTTACCGCGGCCGCTTGTCGCTGGTTTGTGTTGTGCGGCATCCACTGCAATCATCTGTCTAGTATAGTGAGGAACCCAAAACACCGCCAAGATGAAGGTGTCGATGGACCGCACCTCCATAAACATCGGGATATTGGGCTTGGCCTTTATGCTGGTGTTCACCTCTTTCCAGACACAAGGCAACATGCAGGTAAGGACGGTCACACAGCGCACACACACATATATATATATATATATATATATATATATATATATATATATATATATATATATATATATATATATATATATATATATATATATATATATATATATATATATATATATATATATATATATATATATATATATATATATATATATATATATATATATATATATTTTTTTCCAACGTCCAGCCTCCAGAGGTGCTACAACTTAAGTCATGTTTTTTTAATTACTTTAGAATATTAAAAGCTGCGCTCGTCGCTGACATGATAACAGCTTGAGCCAGTCTGTCTCCCACTCATCAAGATAGGCCTCTCCAAACGTGTTTTACTTATATTTTCTGTAACTCACTTTTGTCATAAAATGCTTGCTTTGGTTTCGTCACTAAACAGTAGAATGATAGTGGCTTACTACTGTTAAAAAATCGAAAAAAATATAACATAGATAATACATACCTGTCAAGCTACTGTGGTGTCTTGCCATAAGATTTTGCGTTGGGAACCATAAGTTTGTGTACAAAAAACGTAAGACTTGACAGGTATGGTTCCGACGGACTCAAGCAGGGTGCACGAGGTACAGTGTACCTCCCCCCCCACCCCCCCACCCCACCCCACCACACACACACACACACACACACACACACACACACACACACACACACACTAACCGTAACAGCACGCTCACATGAATTTAAATATGGCGCGTACGATATATTTCAAATTGTTTAAAACACATATTACAAAAAAAAAAAACATCGCAAGCGGAGAAAAAACGTAAGATTTTCAACTTACGCCATAAGACTTGAAAATCACCGAAATTACGTAAGACTTACGCAAAAAACGTAAGACTTGACAGGTATGGATGATATGAGTTGAAATCAAAGATGGTGTTTGAAATGTTTTATGAAGCATTTTATTTCATTCTAATTTTTTAAGGAATTATGAAGCTACTGCAAACAAAAAGTTACATGCAATAGAGAAGTTCTCTTGAACGCGATGGTGTTATCACATTTTAGAGAAGTTGAAAAGGAAGGGAGTTAACACTTGTTTTATATCAGGTTGTAGGCGCTAGACAACGTGGTTGCACAATGAAGGACACACACTGACGCACACGCACGAGATTCTTTTTTGCCGAGAAGCAGACCCATGTCTAGCGCCTACAACTTGATGTAAAAAGGTGTTTAACTCCCTTCCTTTTCAGCTTATGAAATATGATCACTTCATTGTGTTCAATAGAACTTTCTCCATTGCATGTAACTCTGTGTTTACAGTAACTTAATAATCCCTTGAAAAAAAATATCATGAAGTAAAGGGAGGTGTAAACATTTCAAACACCATCTTTGATTTCAACTCGTTTTATCTCATCTATATCTTACTTTTTTCTTTAATTTTTTTACACGAAAGCAATCCACTATCAGTGCCTAGTGATGAAGAAACCAAAACAAGTAGGTATTGTCATTAAAGCGAGTTACGGAGAATAGAAACAAAACTTGTTTGGAGAGGCTGTGGCCCATACTCTCAAACACTTCGGGGCTCACACACCAACATCTGGGAAGGCTTTCATAGAGGTTGTGGATATATCCATGAGTAATTTTAAGAGCCTATTGATAAAGTAATCAGCAACTCAATTGCATTTCGAAAAAGTCGCTATGCAGGCTATCCTTAACCTGTAGGTCTTTGATTTGAAATCCTCAGGTCAGTTGTTGGAAACTGTGTGTGTGTGTGTGTGTGTGTGTGTGTGTGTGTGTGTGTGTGATTGATTGATAGTTTATTGTTGCAAGTAAACAACAAAGGAGAAGGGAGGAACATGCCATCCCAACCCCCAGGCAGTACATAGTGTGATTAGTATGTTTTCCTCCACATTCGAGATAATACTAAGTGACTGTGAGCACTTCTTATATATAAACTAACAATAAATACAATGAAACTGATCGATGTCAATAATTGATTTTACACGAGAAAAAAAATAGATTAGTATGCAAAAGGGAAAAAAATGTTTCAATGACATTTATTACCTCTACCTATGCCTACTCCAAACATATTTATATATTTTCTCTTTGACTAGAGTGTTAAGAGTGAGACTGTTGGTGTATTCATGCATGGACATGCTGGTCAGCCACAACACAACTAACTCTTCTCCACCGCTGTAGCACCTCTTTCTCCTCCCCCAATCCCCTCCTCTGGATGATTTCGTTCTCCCTTTCCTTGCACACCATCAGTCTCTTCTCATTATTCAATTTGCATTGCAGCCCCTTTGAATTTTCAACTACATACCTTAAAGGTTATTAATGACTTGAAAAAGAATTGCCAGTAACTTGCTGTTTAGAGGTTTTCCAAGATTTTTTAACCTTCAGCACAAAAGAAAAGTGACAGGTGTCTTTTTTGTTTGCTAGTTTGTTTGTTTCTGATACAAATCATGTGCAAAGGTCACTCCAAATAACATCCATGATGATTCTTTGATTTCAATCATATTTAAAGAATGCTGTGACAGTACATCATAAGATATGTTCTAGGTGCTTAGGCCTGGAAAGTTGCAGTATTACTTACACTTTCTATGTAACTGCTAAGTCTATCCACTCATTCATTCATTCAGTACTGCATTTTATTAATAAGTTCAGACTTTTAAGCCAAGGGGTACATTTTGGCTCAATGCTAGAGTGTCTGACTCACATTTCGAGGGTTCATGTTTGAATTTCAGGTTGGTTGTTGGAAGAAGATTTATTCTCATATGTAGATCAATATCTCATGTGCTTCAAAAAGTGGAAATACTACCCCACTCAATGACACATTTCTCCAGGCTCAAGAAACTCTATGACTCTTGAAGATTTTGGTGTATAATGAGCTAGTTTATTGTTTGAAATCTGCATCTTTGATTAGGTACATAGCTAGTCCATCTTCACATGCTTCACTCCTAGTCATTCTTTCCAGACCTTTTTTTTTACTGTGCCCATGGTTACACTGGGAACTTCTAAGTCCAGAACCTCACTCTCCTCACTACCATCTCTTGTCCACCCTAACCACTATACAAATCACTGTAAATTTTTTCACAACATAAGCTACTGTAGCTACTTCCTCTACAATATTCATGACATCGCCATTTGTATCTCTTAGGGCAAAAAAATATACTTATGCCAATATCCAGTCTTCTTATTATTGTTCTTATGCTTCTGCCACTCTTTAATGTTTATTCATTCTGTCCATACTGAGTATATGAATATCACTAATATCACTTTTGTTAAATCACTCTATCCATTTCAACCTCATGAATGTCATCATCCCTTTTTCTTTTTTGCCAGAAAATCCAAATTAAGATGTTTTGAACTGTTGTCATGCTATATATTTCTTGGCTCTTAAATTAGTTTGTCCTTATGTATTCTCTTTATACTCTTAGCAAATTTATATCAACTTAATAGGATTTGCTTTTCTCAAGTGACATTTCTGTTAGAGGAATAGGTACCTTGTCGAGACTCCCTCAGACTTAAGTTGAGCCCACTCCATGAAATTTTGAAATTCTGAAAAAAATCAAGGTAATTTCGCAAATCTGTATTTGCATTAGGCCCCTCCACGGATAACATGAACCCATTCCCATAGTCTCTCATGCGCTGACTCCCAGCTGCGTCACTGTACCCTCCTAACGAGTCTATACAGCAAGTCATTAAACACTTCATATGCCATTAAGTTTTTCTTTTATAATGGTTTGTGTTTTGCTGGCTTGAACATTCTTATCTATGTTTTAATCTCCATTAAATGTTTATTTCCCCTCTCTGTTTAGCATCATTTCCATGTCATCACAAGACTATTTCTTGTAAATGCAAGTTGGAAAGTCCAAATTTTCCTCGGTGAAAAGAAATGAGAGAAGGAAATACTCAACCCAAAGAAGATAGAATTAATTTGAGTCAAAATGGAGTCAATATGTAAGAGAGAGCAAATAATATACTGATTTTTGTCTTTGACAGAGTTGACTGTGTTGTTTTATTTTTTGCTATTGCAGCAAACTGTCATCAAAAGCATTCAGGCTGAGAACCCCGACTTTACTGGATCAGGATACACATCTCTGGCAGTGATCTATGCAGTGTTTGCCTCCTTCAACTGGCTTGCCCCATCATGCCTCAGCTTCCTTGGACCAAAGCTGACGATGATCATAGGTGGCATAACCTACATGTAAGTGTTGTCATTGTGCACCCCTACCAATATAAAGTAAAACATTTTAGATGTGAAATTCTAATCATATAGAACTAGTTTTTATGCTAATTTTAGTGAGTAGCTTACAAACAATCAACTGATAAATATCATGGTATACTTATGTATTAATTCATTAATGATTTAGTTATTTAGTAGACTTCAAGTCTTATCAGATATTTTCATTGCTGTGTAAGATGGTTGCAGTGCTCATATAATCTTTGACTATGTAGAACATGAATCCAGTGTGATTACAACATATAACCTCACTGTTAAACATTATTAATTAGTTCAAAACAACAATCCCTAGCCTGCCTGCATAACCTCAGACTTTTCTTGTGTATTCAGTAGAAATTCTGAAGCTGTGTGAAGCTGTGTGTAATATATAGTTTCCTATTGATATATCTCACAGTAACTATGTGATGACCTGGTTTGGATTTTAAATTCCAGATGATGATGGTAATCTGTACACATAGGATGATCTCTCCTTTATTGATACTAATTATGTACTGGATGATAGTGATGGAGTACACCAAAGCACAGATACTGGGAAAGTCTAGTATAACTATTTAAGAACATCAGTGTGACTTCCTTGCTGACTGGGATGCTATCATTAAGAGTGGGAGAAAACTTACCTTAAGGTATTTCACATTCAGAATTTTTTATATGCATCAAATGTTTCTCTCACTTTCCAGAATCTTCATTGTTGGTTTTCTATGGCCACACACAGTAATTCTGTACCTGACATCAGTATTAGTTGGTGCTGGTGCTGCCTTGATATGGACCGGCCAGGGTAACTACCTCACATTGATGTCCACCCAGAAGACTATATCTCGCAATTCAGGCATCTTCTGGGCCATGCTACAAAGCAGGTACGTAAACCTGTAGCATGTCTACCTCTATTAGTGTCCTCAGAGTGTAGATAACTCTCTGCTTTCCATGTCAGGTGTTGATATTTTAGTTGATAACTTGATAAATATGCTACCCTGATAACACTAGAAGAAATAAGAAATATCTACTTAGACTTGACCTAATAGGAAGAATTTGTTAATATTCCATCTTGTTACTGCAACTAGCAATTATGTAGCTCATTGCTAATTTCAGTTTTCTATGATTTGCTACAGTTGTGTTTATGTTTTTTATGCATATAAAAGTATTCATACTTGATAAACTTGATTTTAATTAATTTAGGTTCATGATGACATTCAGTAATAAATATCAACTCTTAAAAATCTTGTTCCTTGCCATATATTATCCTTGGTTTTAAAGTATGTGTTTGATGAAAATAGATGGAAACAACTTCTAATGTTATTTACATTACTTTTCAGCATGTTGTTTGGGAACCTTTTTGTCTTCTATCAATTCATGGGAAAGGATCTTATTGATCAACATACCCGCATGGTGGTGTTCTTAGCCCTGACAGTGGTTGGAGTGATTGGCGTTGGCATTATGTGCTTCCTACCAAAACCTGGTTCAGAAGGGGGAGGTCGAGCTGATGATTTGGGGGGGCCCTTTGATGCTCTGAAAAAATCATTTGCTCTCTTCAGTACAAGAGACATGCTACTTTTGTCTGCCACGTTCTTCTATACAGGTTTGTAGCACATCATGATTTCACTTTTGTAAACATTCTTATTCTTCCCATTTATATAGGAAATTGAAAAAGTCAATCTATCACTCAAGAGGGGCATATGCTGGGGGGTGCATCACCAAGCCCACCTTCATCTATTCTATCCTGTCCTACCACACATAGATTACTAGTAGTAGCAGTAGTAGACAGACACCCTCGCCATAGACTGCCAGGTCTTCTGGTGTCTGTTCTTCCTATGTCTTCCTATATATTCCTATGTTATGGCACCAAAGCCGGGGTTCCTCCAAGTAAGTCTCCATGCAGACCCCCTTCCCATCCTAAATACCTCATGGGCAGTATCCATCAACTTGCTTAAGCCATGAGCTCTGTGAATTACTCCAGGCCTCCTTCACTCTGAATTATCTCTTATAAAAGCAATATGATGAGCAGACTCAACTTCTGGCCACACACCCGTAGAGCCTGATTTGATGTTCACGGACTCTGCAGATAATAGAATTCAAGGCAGTCTCACAGAGTAATTGTTGATTTAACACAGTCATTCCAGCGATATCCCATGATTCTGCATAAGCACTTTTTACCAAAGACATAAATCTGCCTCTTTAAGCCACCATTATACGCCTCCATGGTATAGTGGTCAGTGTGCCTGGCTACTACTCCGCGGGCCTGGGTTCGAATCCCGGCCCGGGCAGTCAGCGTGCAGCTCACCCAGCTGTTCATCCTCCCTTTCAGGCTGGTCGATAAATGGGTACCTGGGGAAACTTGGGGAAGGTAAGCTGTGGTAACCCAGATGTCACACTGGCCCTGTGTCCTGGGATAATGGGCTCCCTCCCGCCACAGGCTCAAGGGCCAATGCGACGGAGATGAGCACCAAGGCCACGCGCTGCTATAGTGTATGCCCCCAACTTTACCTTTACCTAAGCCACTATTCAGTGTCCATGTCACTGCATCACCACATATTTCTTATATGAATAGATTTTCTTCAGCTAAGTGTTCTATTTACAAAGGGAGAAATTGTGGATGATGATTTGTGCGTTTTTTCCAACATTGATATTGCAGGTATTGAGTTGTCCTTCTTCAGTGGAGTCTACAGTACCTGCTTGGGCTTTACTCAGCGTTTCCCTGATCCCAAGCGTCTTGTTGGTCTCTCTGGAATGTTCATTGGTGTCGGAGAAATCTTAGGTTTGTGAAGTATCTCACTGCATTTGATCTCTTCATCTATCTTAACCATTTTCATGAATGAATGTTTTCATTATCAATTCTAATATAAACTTTTGTTACTGACTCTTATACAGCATAGACATTATTTTCAGGAGGAGGAGTATTTGGTATTTTTGGATCAAAGACTGTCAAGTTCGGTCGTGACCCCATCGTGATCTTGGGTTACCTTATCCACGTGTTGTGTTACTTCCTCATCTTCCTGAACCTCCCAACAAAGTCTCCACTTGGGAACACAGTCGACTCATCCCATTTACCATATGGAGAACCCAGGTATTTATTTTACTCATCTATATATCCTTTGCAATACTTACATCTCAAAGCTCTCTTGAAGGGATAGCCACAGCAATAAATCTATCACTTCATCTTTCCATATATTCTGTTCATTCATACTGCAATATCTCTACTTTATTTTCTCTCTACAGCATTCTGAGACTCCTTTCCTATTCTGTCAAATTTTCATATCCTATTCCATTTCACAACTAATAACCTCTTTATTACTATTGTCTCTTTCGTTAGGAAACTTCAGACAGCCTTGCCCTTTTGTTGTTTTCAGTTTTGATTGGCCAAATGGCATCTGTAAAAAAATACATTAACAATATTTTTTCACCAGGTGTTTTTAAGAAACTAATGTACCTATATAGCAATAGTCATGGATACTGTTTTCCAATCTACATACATGCATGTTTACATGCTTGCATACATACTTGTGTTTCTGACTTGGGCAAAATTAAGACTTATCTGCATATTATATCATAATCTCTTAACTCAATATCATTTTTAATTAGCATTACTTTGTTGGAGGGAGAAACTCAAGTTGTTAAATCAGTTTTGATTTTCATTACCTGATGATTATTTCAAGTACAATGATGTTATTCTGACATCGTATATTCAACCAGTCTCTATGGGCATGTGCATTTTCATCTCTATGAAAAACTTGACTTTATTCACTTGTCTGTGCACCCTCAGTCCTATTATCATGATGGCATAAGCTCAAACATTCAGTATCTCTTAACTTTTCATTTGCTCCAACGAGGCCACAAGGCCACACTCCATTATAAACATAGGCAACTACTGTAAAATCAGTTAGAAGTAGGGCTGAGACACTTTCCAAAAGCAAATCTCAATTTCAAAGTCTTTAGTCTTAAGTCTCCATTTGTAACTAATTAGATGTTCTTTTTTTCAGTCAAGTGATTGCTCTCCTGTGCAGCTTTTTATTGGGTTTCGGAGATGCGTGCTTTAACACACAAATCTACTCCATTCTTGGTTCTGTCTATGAAGATAGCTCTGGCCCAGCCTTTGCACTGTTCAAGTTTGTTCAGTCTGTGTCAGCTGCTGCATGCTTCTTTTATTCAAGTGTTTTTGAACTGTATTGGCACTTAGGTATTTTGATAGTGTTTGCCACCATTGGTACCTTCACTTTCTGCATAGTGGAGTGGAAGGCACATCGACGCCTCAAGGCTAAGCCAGACACAACTGCATTTGATTGACAAAGCCGTTTGGACAGTTCATCAGTATGTGAATAATGTCTAATAGTACTCGTTTCATATCATCTCCATATTCAGTAGTGCATACGTTTACTTTCATTAAAATATAGCCTTATCAGTTATCTGTCTGTGACTTATGTGCACCCTTACATAATGCCCAAACCCCAATTTCTTTTCCTGTAATGCTAATGATAAACCACTAGTTGTTACAGGTCTGAAGTTATATCTGTGATGAGGAAAGTCTAGATAGACATATCTTGTTTTTATAATGAATATTTAAACTTTTTGTATAAAGAGATTCTGACCTTGTATACCTGAAGGTTATTGGGGATAGTGATGTGAATATATTATCAGTACACATGTACTAATCTGTATTAGTATATATATGTGTGTACATTGTATTGAATCATAGATTCTAATGCTGTATTTTCATTATTGTATTAAAACTGTTAAATGACCTTTTGCTAATGTTTTGCTGTAGTGAAATTTTTTATCTATCATAAATAGTTGTTGTTGTTGTTGTTTTGCGTGTGTGTGTGTGTGTGTGTGTGTGTTTTGTTTTACTTTTCAGGAAGAATCAGTAGGTATTTAATTGAGCAATATTCCACCCCAGCATCTACACAGTGATTATCAACAGTGAAGGATCACCAGGGCCCATACTTATAAAGAGATAAAGATTGAAACTTAAATGGCATTCAAAAGAGTAGGAAGACAAATGATAACACCCTGACAAGAATCATAAGGCATCAGCCTAAGTGTAAGATGCTAGCATGGCAGAACCTGTCTCTGATGGTCCTATTTATGGTCTTATTAAAGCTCCAAGTCATTACTGCATTATTGTTACATTTGTTTCTGGTGGTCAAGATACTGAAAGGTTCTAATAATTTTCAGCTCTGGGGAGATGGCCTTATTTCTTGTTGTACATCTTGATATTTCTCACTAAGTCTATTACAAATGAAGTTCACTATCCGTCCAAATTGTATCATTTCATAATCCACCAAGTTCATTCATCAATTATGTCTTAATTCAAGAAAAGATCAATGGCAATGCTATATAATGCATTGCCACTGCTTCATCCTGAGGCATGGTGTGACATAATAGGAAATACACCTACAAATTTAGAATTATCTTCCATCATTTTGATCATTTGAGATGAGCATTTGATAGCCCAAGACAAACTCTTTGCCTCTTGAGTATATGGACTTGGAAAAACAAGGGCCAGAATTATTAAAGGCACTAAATAAAATAAAAGAAAAGAAAATGTTGCCCCAGACCACCTTCACTTTCACACTGTAAGAGATAGGAAAGATAGTTAACAGACTTTTAAGAGATCTCAGCAAAGGAAAAGAGGGACAGTGAGACAGCTGGAGTGCCCAAGAAGAGATATTTTGGAAGGACAAAATGGAGACTTGTCGTTTTTGAGGGGAAGCATTATATTAATGTGTAGTGTGGCGACTAGGCCTGATAAGGAAGCCTTCCATAACCCACTTGGCGAGTGGGGTACCTCTTTGGCCGACTCAGTAGGGAGTGGCTCTCTTGTCTCGCTGGTCGCGGGTTCAATCCCAGCCCAGGTAGCTGGCGAATACCCTCTCCTGGTCTTGATTAATTTCTCGTGTGTAGTTTCGATACACGCAGAGGCCGTGTTGGGAAAAAGAAAGGAAAATAAGCTCGTGGGACATGACACTGGTGGCATAGCGGTGGGCATCCTATCCTGCGGTTCTACGGAGTTTCCCCAAAGGGGTAACAGGTAGGATGGCCCATGCTCTCCGAGGGTAATAGAAAATGGGAGAGTTGAGGTATGTCTCTACGGGGACGTTGTGAAATAGTGAACCGATAGTGGTCACTGTCTAAGGTCTCAACACAGAAGTGAATCTACATAGGGGGATAAGCCGTGTAGTGCGACGACTAGCCCTGATAAGGGAGCCTCCCATAACCCACTTGGCGAGTGGGGTACCTCTTTGGCCGACTCGGTAGGGAATGGCTCTCGCGTCACGCTGGTCGCGGGTTCAATCCCAGCCCAGGCAGCCAGCGAATACCCTCTCCTGGTCTTGATTAATTTCTCGTGTGTTATTTCGATACACGCAGAGGTCGTGTTGGAAAATAGAAAGGAAAATAAGCTCGCGAGACATGACAAATTCACAGATAGATAACAAGTAAGTCTACAACTAAACACCAGGCAGTATGTGCAGAGTGCACAGTGACACTCCACATGTTTGGGTGCTTAAATCCAGCAGACCCCGACCATCAGGTAAGTGACCACATGAATTCTATCCCTAAATAAATTTTATTTTTCTAGATAAAAATGACTAACTGCCATAATGGGGTTTCCAGTTATTAGAGCACCTGAAAAAATTGTCTGTTTTTGGCAAGAATAGATTTTTTTCCCCAGAAGGCAACATGAGATTGTTGTGCCTGACCCTGTGATGCAGAAAGCCTCCCAAACTCATTTGGCAAGCGGTGTAACTCTGGCCACAGAGTTCAATCCCTGGCACTGGTGAGCCCCTTTTCTGGTCTCGATTGATTTTTCGTGTGTTTCATGACACGCAAATGTTGTGTGGATGGCTGGTGTAGTAGAATTCATGGATATTACAGTGGTGGCAAAGCGGTGGAAATTCTCTCCTTTGTTCTGTTGTCTGCATGTCCCCTGTGTAGGTAACAGGAGTGGTATGGCCCATTCTACCCGAGGAGTTCATGGAAAATGAAAGATGAGTAACTTCACGCACAATAAATTAATCTCAAGGGGGAAAGCTTGGGGAAACACGCCTGTGATGCTGAAAACCTCCCAAACTCACTCGGCGAGTGGGGTTCATCTTTGGCCGGTCGTGGGTTCGATCCCCGGCGCCGTGAAAGTGGATTAATTTCTCGTGTTTCGTGACTACCTCAGTTCATCCGACTCTCTCTCTCTCTCTCTGTTACTTACTCTTCCTCCCCTCTCCTTGCACTCATTAGGTTACCTCTTTTTCTCCCCTTCCATCCCCTCCCCCCCTCTTTGCCCTTCCCTCCTCACCTCCTTACTTTCCACACACCCCTCCTTTCTTCCCTCCCCACCGCATGAGGAGGATACAAGGAAAAAATAGAGGACAAGGAATTTAGGAACCTCTCCCTCTCTCTCTTTCTCTGCTCTTTCCCTGTTACTTACTTACTCTTCCTCCCCCCCATCATTCATCTTCCTCCCTTCTCCTTGCACTCATAACCGCTCTTCCGTTCCATCCCCTCCCCGTCCCCCCATCCCTTCTTCCCTCCCCACCGCATGAGGAGGATACAAGGAAAAAAATAGAGGACAAGGACACGGGCTAATGTGTATTTTAAGAGGCCATGGAGTGTATTGATTTCAGTGTTTGTTTTCAAGACATTATATATGAATTAAACATGGAAGCTGGATAAAAAGAAATCGCTAATGGATAGAAGAACAGATAAAAGTATATTAGTAAACAAAGGCAGTACAAAAAATACTGTTCTTAACCACATTAGGCTATGTATCTCTGTGGTCTTGATACATGTAGGAGAGAGGACAACGGAGAAAAATGCTGAAGGCTCGGAAATGATAGATGTAAAAAGATCCTAATCATATGAAAGCCACTTAGTATACGGTGCATAAGATTTCCGGAACATTGACTTCAAAACTGGAATCTAGAGGCACAGAAATGAATAGCAACACTTGGGAAAGGTTCATCTTGCAGTGGAATGATATATAAAGATGTGGCATCAATAAAGAAAATCAATAGAAATGCTTGGGAAAGGTTAATCTTGCAAAGGAATGATATTTAAGAGTGTGGCATCAATCATAAATCAATAGAAACGCTTGGGAAAAGTTTATCTCGCAGTGGAATTATATATCAGGCTTGTAGTGGAATGATAAATAAAGAACTGGCTTGGAATGATATATAAGACAGTGGCAGTGGCGTGCAGTGGAATGATATATAAGGCCTGCAATGGAATGATATATGAGGCTGATTGATTGACTGATTGATGGTTTATTGTTGCAAGTAAACAACAAAGGAGAAGGGAGAAGCATGCCATCCCAACCCCCAGGCAGTACAGAGTGTGATTATACAACTAAGGATAGTGTAAGTAGCACCAGGAAACTAAAAAGATACAATGGTAGGTGTGGTATCAATCAATCTTCAAAGGTGGCGGGCCGCGGGTGGTTGGAGATTCCGCCGCCAGGGTTGCGCTGCCTTCCTTCTCTTCCCGGCCGCGGCCTCAGCTGGTAGGTGGTGCGGACCATTCTTTTATCCCCGACCATCTGGTGACCCGTACGTCCCCGCGCCCTCAGAGTGTTGCATGGAGGTGCTGCCGGCCCCGCACATCCAGGCTGCGGCATAGCTAGGAGCACAGAGGAAGCAGTGGCCGGTGGTGGCGGTGTTGAGGGCAGTGTTTACAGTGTGGCGGCGTGACCTGCCAGGTGGGGCTCGTGTCCCTGCCCTGCACCTCCCGGCCTGAGGGTTTAGGGGACACCCATAACACTGATAGATTGAACAACTTATTTTACACACTTTGCCATTCAGTTCCATTCACTCATGACTTGTCTCGGCCTTCATTACCCTGATCTTCCTCCTCGGCCAGCACAGGCTTTTGCTTTGATAGCGATAGTGTAAGGGTTTCCTCCCATCCCTGGCCTCATATCCTTTATGTCTCCTCAGAATCAAGATGGTGCGGTACAGCGCCCAGCCGGAGAACACCACCAAGTCATGCAAGGCCAAGGGGTCAAACCTGCGATGCAGCTTCAAGGTAAGTCAGCACGTCAACATTCTAGTAGGGTAAGATTTTGGTAATTGTCAAGATTTCACCCAGCCCCTTCCCGTGGTTGACAGTAAAGTTAAGTTCCCTCATTAGTTTTCACTACGAGGTAGTTTTTGTATTATTCTATATTGTCACCACTTTCACACCCACGAACGCTTTGGTGCTCTCTGAAGGGTTCAGTGTCCATACAACACATTGCCGTGTTGCTTTGCCGTCGGGAATCACTCGTTCTTGTGATAAGAACATAAGAACTCTGGGAAACTGCAAGAGGCCGAGTGGCCTACACAGGGCAGCTTCAGAATCCCCCCCACTACTCATGATGGGTGAGGTGTAGTTTCAGGGATTACAGGTAGAGGCTTGATCCTCGTTTACCTTCGGTACGGGTGTACGCTCCAGTACCCTGTCTCCTTACTATAAGGGTAATTATTGAGAATCACTACGTGCCTCCAAAATACGATATTACACCTCCCTATTATATTTAAGGGACGAAATACATGTCCCTTAAACATAATATGAAGGCGGATAAACTTTAAAGTAAAGAAAAAGTGGTAATGGTAGTGAAAAGGCTTATACATACATTTGTTTTGGTGGCGGCGGCAGCCATTGATAGTTGAGCAATGTTGCCAATGATCTGGTTAGCGATGGTACGCTTAGTTAGCGATTAGCCCAGGCATGTGAGACCAGGTCCACCATGCGTGTTTTTTTTTATAGAACACGCACCTTTACCTAATACTATTCCCGGCCCAAACCTTCACAAAACCCTTTGAGTAAAGGTGCGTGTTCTAAAATAATAATAACCACGCGTGGTGGACCTGGTCTCACAAGCGTGGGCTAATCGCCAACCAAGCGTTGGATCGTTGGCAACACTGCTCACCTCCCAATGCCTTTATTTATATCACAAGAACGAGTGATTTCCGGCGGCAAAGCAATACGGCAGTGTGTTGTATGGACACTGAACCCTTCATATAGCACCAAGGCGTTCGTGGGGGTGAAAGTGGTGACTATAGAATAATATACCATAGTTTTTGGTAAAGATTTGGTGTACGTCCCTCCAATCAACCCAAACAATAGATCAAAGCAAATGTAAAAATAGCCATGCAGTCTATGGGAACCTGTGTGGCTGCATGCATCATAGTAGCCCATAGTGTCCTGCATCAGCCAAAATCTACAGCTCACCAGGGCCCATACTTTTAAAGCTAACACTTTGTCTCAGACTCGTCTTAAGAGCCCAAACCGGCCCTGTGGAGCCCTATATTCTGGGTGTTAATCTGAGACGCGGCGCGAGTAGTTAAAGTTGGTCCGGGGCAGGCATAAATCCTGGGTCTTCGTCTGAGACATCGACCTTCAAATGTAAACATTGCCGGGTGTTGCCAGACAGCCAGCGTGCCTCATCAAATTGTTTTACATTCAAACGCTCATTATGTAGCCTTACAAAACCCTATTATAATGGATATGATGGACTGTACAACAGTACAGTCTGTTCATGCGTGTGGCAAGGACATTGAGATCTCAGAGTTTCACGTATCTTGGTAGCATTCATAACAACGCGACGGTGAGTCTGGCCAGGAAGTCTTACGGTGGATGGGTCTGGCCCACGGTGTAATGGACTCGCTCAACACGAGTATATGGCGCTGTCGATACCTGTGCAGAAGGACAAAGATCCGGATCTTCAAGTCCCTTGTGCTCCTTGTCTTACTTTATGGTTGTGAGACATGAACGCTAAATGGGGACTTGGAGAGGCGGATTGATGCCTTTGGTAATAAGTGTCTACGCAGAATCATGGGATATCACTGGAATGACTTGTGCCAAACTGCCGACTACTCTGTGAGACTGATTCGACATATGTTACCTGCATATTCGGTCAACGCCAACTCCGGCTATACGGGCACGTGGCACGTTTTCCGGAAGCTGATCCTGATCATCAGGTTGTCTCTGTAAGAGACAATCCTGAGTAGAGGAGGCCAAGGGGATGCCCACGGTGTTCGTGGCTTGAGCAAGTTAATAGATCCTGCCGGGAGGTACTCGGGTTGGGAAGGGGGCCTGAATGGAGACTCGCCCAGAGGGACCCCCGGGCTTGGCGTTGTAGGGTGGGCGAGGCGATGCGCCCCCCGGCATATGCCCCCATTGATTGATTGATTGATTACCCATTAATTTTCATGAGATGACTGATCTCGCCGTTGTTGGCAACTTTACCTTCCTCACTACCCGTGGCAGCTGGAGCCCCAGCCATGGTGCACATTCACCTCTGAGACGAGACATAAGTCAATGCCATCACTCGCCACTGTGTAAAGTGACATGAGTCATGGTAATATTCCAGACTTATGTTTGTCATCAGTGGCAGGGATAGGAGGGGGCAGCCAATGCTGACCACCCTGTGGTGGATATGGGACTGCTGTGTGGGTGAAGAATTTGTGGAGCAGGCTGTATTTGTCAGTGTGGCTCTGAATGAACAGGTATCTGGCTAGGTACTGGTACAAGAAATTACTTATACCTGGCTGCTTCACCCACTCCTTTCCCGCCACAGCCATTCCATGTTTCGTGTGTCAATCTCACTGTTCACTGGGTCCACAAAGTTTTCTGAGTGGTAGATCTCAAAACTACCATACTATGGGTCAGGCTAGTTTGGGTCTATAGGCATTGTTAATTCTTTAGTGTTGGCAATTTGTCACTCATTGCCTCTGGGTCTGTCAGGCCAGTTAACACCTGTCCTGTATCAAGTCCACATGTACACTGGCTTAGTAAGCAGCTCAGTCACCTGATTTGGATTTAATGAATATTTAGTTATCAAATTGTTAGCTAAATGAAAATAATTGGTGATTTTATATATTATATACAGTTCTTATTTATATAAGTGTTCAATGACAAACCCTTATTTCCAGAATACTTGTGAGACTGCCAATGCCATCAAAAAGATGACCTTGGCAAGATCTGTTCGCTACTTGAAAAATGTCATTGCAAAAAAGGAGTGTGTCCCCTTCCGTGTGTACAATGGAGGTGTGGGCAGGTGTGCACAGGTGAGTGAAACATGTTTTGAATCATTATCATCATCATCATATCATCGACGCCTGCTCCTAGGAGCTCCCACCAGGGGATGGCCACGGCAGAAGAGTTTCCAGCTTTCTCTATCCAGACACTCCCTCCTTGCCTGCTCAAAGTTCCTCAAAGATCTTTCCCCCCTCTCCCTAACATACTCAAGCACCCTATCCCTCTATTTCACTGGAGGTCATCCTCTAGGATTCCTTCCCTCTATCTCACTCACATGCACCCTTCTGATCATCTTACTCTCCTCCATTCGCTCCATGTGGCCAAACCATGTTTTGAAATGTGTTAGAAATCAAAGGATGTACCATTTTACTCTAAACTATCCTCTTTTTTGTTGGGGGGAGGGTCCTTTGTTAAAAGATGTTGATTGAACACTCCTTGTGGAATCCACTTTGCTTATCAGAAAGAAAGTTGGAAGTTTATATATCCTTAAAATTTTACAATTAAGGATTGTTTGACAGGCTTTAAAAGTCAAGAAAATAAAGCTGTAGCAAATTATTTAGTGTGGTCACCCTTCTTAGGCATGGGTATATAAGTGTACTTCCAGCAGGAAGCAAAGATACATCTTGAAAGGTAGAGACAAAAATAAAAATGTTGGACCAGGCAGGGTGTCAGCACAGAAACACCATTTTTAAGGACAATAGAAGGAACTCCTTCAGGTCCATAAGGTCTTGAGGATTTAGGCCAGAAAGGGTATTGAAAACATCAGTATTGAGAATTTTGATATCAGTCATAGCATAGTTGGAGAGGAATGAACAAGAGGAAAATGTTATATTTGTGGCAGTGCTAGTGTGTAGGCAAAAGGTAGCATATACATTTGCTGTGGTCTAGTTCTCAGAGCAGTCATGTTTCTGTGTATCCATTCATCCAGGTTCAGCCTTAACCTTGCATACTAGGGACATGGAAATTCCTAGCTTATGAAATTTGACAACATTTTACTGTTTCAGGCTAAGGCATGGGGGATCACCCAGGGCAGGTGGCCGAAGAAGAGTGCCCGTTTCCTTCTTGACCTGCTGAAGAATGCTGAGAGCAATGCTCAGTACAAGGTAAGCTGTGGGCAAACTAATATATACATATATATATATATATATATATATATATATATATATATATATATATATATATATATATATATATATATATATATATATATATATATATATATATATATATATATATATATATATATATATATACACACCAATATTATTTATTTTTTATTATTATTTATTTATTTAGGTGCTATAGGCTATAACGCCGGTAGGCTTTCTTGATGGGCCTAGTGGTCGGCCCCAGCCCGTTGTAACGCCATCTTTTTTTGGCTCATGCTGCCCCCCGGAGTTCATTTTTGATTCACTTGGACGTTTCCTCTAGAGTCCAGGTCGATAGGTGGTCTTCAGGACAGCATGTGGGTAGTCTTAGGCCACTTGGTGGTGACTGAAAAGTCTTGGGTGGTAGCGGCGGATTCAAACCCACGTCGTCCAGACCGTGGTGAATGCGGGGCCCGCACGCTAACCACTCAGCCACTTCCTCCCCAACATAGCCCAGATAGCTCATAGCTTGAGCAGGTTAATGGATCCTGCCATGAGTTACTTGGGATGGGAAGGGAGCCTTAACCCCTTAATGACGTTGATGCTGCTGGCATCATATAGTTCTTTCAGACGTGGGCAATGAGCATGACGCCAGTGCCGGAGAGCAAGAAGCTATCTGAAATTTGAAGGCTGCATGTAACTAGGTTTCTGTCAATGCTAAGTGACTAACTGGCACCTTTTTTGTCCCTTACCACCACTCCGTGCTGAAAATAGCCTTCTGTTCCTGCCTACACATCATGGTGTTTGCAGAGCGATTATGTTTCCTCAGCCAATCTGTTTCAGCGGTCTTCCTTTAGTTTCTGCTCGTTGTGTGCGCTAGATGAACCAGTATCTTGTTCACAGGAGTGTTCAGAGGAGTGGGAGGGGGAAGTTTGATTTTGGGGGTGAATTATGAAATTCCAGCCAAATGGTCTGTCCAAATAATAATCTGATTTCATAGTTAAGTTATACGAATGATTTTCTACAACTTTTATTCAATGAGATTCATTCCAGAATGAAAAAAATACAAAAACTTACCAAAATTATTTTTCAAGATTCACCACAACTTTGGCTCTCTGTAGGCAGTAAATTTCTGGGTCAAAGATTATAAGCTATAATTTTCAGACTCCATTGTGATAAAATGAGCAACTTCAATAAATTTTTATGTTCGTCGCACCAGTAAAAAGTTGGAATTTTGGGGGAATCATGGAATTCCAGCCAAATGCAACAACCTAGAAAGAAATGGATTTCACAACTGGGTGTGCCAGAAAATTTTCTATAAAACTTTTATGACTTTTTCTTAGTTTCTAAGTGTATTTTCCGCTGAATTTTGCGTTCTGGGGAGATCTCCCGAGAAAAACTTTTGCGGTTGAATGGGGTTAAGGCTGGTCTCATCGGCTAGGTGAGTTATTACCTCCCTGTTTAGCATTAACTGAGTGTTGTTGCCCACAGGGTCTTGAGGTCGACCACCTGGTGATTGAGCACATCATGGTCCAGCGCGCCCGTCAGATGCGCCGTCGCACCTACAGGGCTCACGGCCGCATCAACCCCTTCATGTCCTCACCGTGCCACATTGAGGTGATTCTGTCTGAAAAGGAACAGGTTGTTGCCAAGGCACAGGATGAACCAGTGAAGAAGAAAGTCTCTAAGAAGAAACTTGCTCGTCAAAAGCTTATGGCTGCCAGGGAATAATTTGTTCATTGCAATAAAAAAAAAAAATCAAAGAAGGGAAGTTTCATTAACCGAATGATTATTGTTTCTATTGCAAGTTGACTATTAAGTGATAATAATATTGTTTTATGTTTACACCTGTGGATGCATAGTTATATTCAAGCATGAAAACTAAAACCAGAAGCCTTCATTTATTATCTTAGTAAGCTAACATGTTCTAGCTGGACATATCTTCAATATAAGTCTGTATATTCAGTGTGTTAATTTCCCTCCTCTTTTTGAGCTATTTGGAGTCCCTTTCATCAAGTTTCATGTGGGATATATTTAGGCTGTCAATATGTTGCAAAGAAAATAGTTTGCATGGAGGTTCAAGCCACAACAATTGTTCCAGAATATCTATATTTGTTATTTAGTAATGCACTTGAATCTAGTGAATTTCAGATGAAGATGGAAGCTACCCTTACCACCAGGATGTTGACCACCTTGGGATTTCAAGTGAGTACAGTGTTATATTTGTTGTATAATTCTAACAAAACTGAGCAATACTATTCAATATGTAGTAGGGTGCTGTTTTTATTAATGTCTGCCTCATATTATGCAGAGGTGGGCAAGTGCAGTACTTTGAGCAGTAGTACCGCATCACAAAAAAAGTACCACACTACTGCAAAATTTCTGAAAATACCATGCTTGCTGTTTTTTTATTTTTCCCCCCAGTTAATCAGACTCAGTCAGTCAATCGGTATCAGTCATCAGAATCAGTGATTCACTCATTCTGACTTCTCAGTTATTGTTCAAAATTAAATACTAAATAGACAGACTAAACTACTACACTGCGAGTCTTTTTTAACCCGTGCGGTGCCAGCCATTTCAACCCCGGACTCGTCTGTTGTGCTGGCCAATTTTTCATTTTTTTATGAGCTTAAAAAACAGTAAGCAATTGTAAAATAACGGAAAAACATGCAAAAGTGAAAAAAAATTTAAACCCACCTGTTAGTGTTGCCTCTCATTGGTGCTTATTAAATGACGGTACTCTCACTTGGTTTTACATAGTTTTATTAATTACTGAATCATCATCAGACATGTCTGATAAGCTGATAACATATCCTCAATACCAAACACGAATAACTTAGTAAATCTGTTCGTTACTCAACCCAAGGTGGCGCGCCATGACTGCCTCTGATGATGACTGTTCAAGCACTAACATGATTGCCGCTCATGTCCCGTACAAAGTTTTATTTGATGCATAACATCCTATATCTGTTTTTTAACTTCGTTGTAACTTCTCTATTTTATCATTCTCTCTCTCTCTGTCTGTCTGTCTCTTCAATGTAGCCAAGATCAATATTTTTTTATAATAGTAATAATAATAATTATTATTATTATCTCAATTCAAATTTCCACGTGGATGGTTTGCTGAGGCCTGAGATGCCAGTGCTTAGAGCTTTCCCACGGTCGATGTCTCGCTATTACCAGTTATGTGTTTTGTCTTAATATGTTTGACAGTTTGAATAATGTTTCACACTGTTCCCGTCATGACTTTCCTATATTAGTAATCTTTCATTTTCTCTCAAACGCCGGAGAATTCCTCCTCTTCCCCTTCACTCCCCCATATCCTCCCTACCTTTCCTTCCTGTCTACTACAGCTGTTATTCAAGGTCCCACCACCCTTCCTTCCTTCCTTCCCACTTCCTCCTCTCTCCTCTTCCCCCTTCCCTGTCCCCTCCCTCCTCCCTCGGAAAGTTGCAGTATATAAAATATGATAGATATTAAATAAATTGATTCCAAGAGTGCATTTGTAGCAGTTTGATTTATTATTGCTTTTATTTTGGGAAAATCTATTGTACATTGAGGCAATTGTACTATTTTAAGCATGTCTCCTTTGTTTGGATAGCCAGGATAGGCACTGAAGTATTTTTTATTTTGACTACCGCTGCCGCAGTACCGCACTGGGAAAGAAAAAAATGGGACCACACTACTCCGGAAGAAGTACTGCACTTCTGATTTTTCAGTACCACACCCAACTCTTATATTATGACAGCTATAATGTTTTGCTTTAAAAAATATCGCATTCATTCACTACAGAGTTAGTCGTGATTGAGATTTCTCATAACACTTAAAAAGTGCAATTTTTTATAATGACTAATTCCACCTCTGTGATCTGTTAATGATCTGATTTGATTGCATTCAGGAGACCATGGTTGTCTTTGTGTTCGCAACTCTTCAAACAGCTAAGTTCCTAAACAAGGAGACATTGAGGAAAATCTCTCCTCCTGTCCTGTCCCAACATTTTACAAATGTATCGTCTTGAACTCCGTTCAGCTCTAAACCAGTGCTTTTATTGTCTCTTTTAATAGAATTTGGTATACGTGATTATCCGGCCTGGAAAGGACCACCGGCAGGCAACGCCTTTGCAAGGTTATGGAGAAGATGGTGAATGAATATTTTATCCCTTCTATCTTTGGAGTCATCACCAACACCAAGTTACAGTGTTCTTTGATTTGGCCTCCATGAGTTTGGTCTTTTTATCAAACAGTTTTTATCGAATCGTTTCTTGAGGGTGAGGTTGGAGACATGCACTCTGATGCTCTTCTTTTAGAAGATGGTGTGAGTATTCTCAGTGTTACTCTCTTGGCCATCAACAGCGTTATTAGTGTACTACCAGAAGGAGTCCGAGGAGTTTGTATGTCGATGACCTGTCCATCTCAGTCTCTGGATCCAGGATGTCACTGATATACAGCTGGCACTTAACAGGATATCCACGTGGGATGAAACTCAAGGTTTTCGGTTCTCCCAAACTAAGACTGTGGACCCAGACCTATACTTCGAATCTCATGTGGAGGAGACCCGATTTCTTGGGCTGATATTCCTCACCTCCGGTATATCAAGGCAACTTGTTTGAAGGCAATTAACCTCCTTCAGACCCTCCTCATGTTGATATATTCATCTATGTTGGACTCTGTGCATCATGCTGGGGTCCGTCTTGCAACAGGAGCCTTTAGGTCATGTCCGATTACTAGTATGTTAGTGGATGGCATGCATTCCTTGGACCTAGGTCTTTAATGCTGAGATGCTGGTATCGGACTCACCACCTTCCAGATTCTGTGCCTTTTGGATATAGGGTGCAGTCACTTATGGCAGCCTGGGCAGTTCCTCCATTCACTGTTTGTCAGTCCTTATTTTAGAGCACTGATGGGTCTAAGTCGGACACTGGAGCAGGCTTAAATTATGTTTAGTCTCCCCAGAACTCCTTTACTGTTTATAGCGACCTTATTTTATCGATTTTAGAATGGTGGCCCCTGTCCCTGCTGCTGCAAAGGCTTCCTCATGTTGGTCCCCATGACTGTCCGGCACTTGCTGGTCCTCTCCCTAATGCTGGGGAAAAGGTGCTCACCTCCATCTCCTGTAGTCTTTTAAACGCTGAAGTTATTCTAATGGACCATTTTAGAACACTTTTAATACCCCTCAACATACTTTGGTCCATGGATAGATTTTTCTAAACTAAGATTATTTTACTAATTTGCTTTCCAAAATCCCAAATCAATCAATCAATTATAATGACTAATAGATTTCCTGATATTATTTCTTGTTTCTGATAGGTTGCAGCAATGGGTTTACATATTCTCAGCCTAGGTTTTCTCCTAAACACCATAGTGAAATTGGTTTCTATGCCTAATTTGTCTGAATAATTATTACATTCTGTCCTATGCAGTGAAGATGTCAGTATTTTTTTATCTTCCTTTTCATATTCTTGAAGAAAAAAATTGTACCATCAAAGTTTCCTTTCTCGTCACGTGTTTTAAAAACTTCAAAGTACCACATTTTACCCATTCAGCTTAATATCTACTGCCTTTCCTATTACACCCATATTATAATTGTTTTATGCAATTTTCTATTTCTTTCATAACATTGTGCTTATAGGATGAGTTTATCTTCTTTCCCCGACCTAGTGTTTTGAGGACAAGGAAGCTTCTGAACATAATACACAATCAATGTGTTTGTTGTTTCATACAGTCAATGATTAGGTATTTCATGTTTCTTGTCGGAATGACAAATGTTGTGCCTCACTTCCTGTCATGATTTCATTATTCAGGAGTGGCCTGTGGAAAAATACCGCGGAAGTGACCGCCATTTTGATTGAGAGAGCGGGAACTCACCTCACCAAGGCGGGAAACGGGACCTTTTTCAAATCATTTCGTTATTACTGCCAAAGCTGAGCTATGCGTGTGATGCATGACCCACTATGACCAAGTGCATGTGTTAGGTTATTAATAAATAATAAATCCATAGCCGTTAGGGCGTTTCAGCATAAGTGTTGCACAGAAAACGAGATGTCAGTATGGCGAGAGCTGGCATCTTGACCGCGGCTGGTGGTTCTTGAAAGGTCTGGACTTCCGAAAATCCCATAAATTCGCAGCAATAAAAAATATAAAATAAAGTATCTGAAAATTTGAGTTCTCGGACTCGCAGCCCCTTCGTGTCTTTTAATTATTTAAATATCTGACCAGTCACACACCCATAGGACAAACAAAGGCAGATGAACCAGCTCTTAAGTTTATTTAAGCAACAAAGAAACTTGCTGGAAATTAAGAATAATTAATTAATCCCAGGCACACAGCAACCTAGCTATCTATCTTAAAACATCCTAGCAAATAGATTACTTAGCTGTAGGTGTGAGAAAGCCAAGCCACACCTTGTCTTCCTCGTGGTCTTGGAACCCTGGAGCCCTTCTTCAATCCTCTCTGCAACACGCCGTGCCCTCCTTACCTCCCACGTCTACCCTCACCTGAGTACACAGTCACTCTGGACTTGGATACTACAAGGCTGGAAAGACCACCACGATGAGCAACGTGGCACGGGAGGATGTGAGGGACGTCTGCTCGCGGTGGAGTCTCGGAGGAAAATGCCGGAAGATGGTGGCGGGACCCACAATGCTCCGCTCCCCAGCCGCGGTCAAGATGCCAGCTCTCGCCATACTGACATCTCGTTTTCTGTGCAACACTTACGCTAAAACGCCCTAACTGCTATGGATTTATTATTTATTAATAAGCTAACACATGCACTTGGTCATAGTGGGTCATGCATAGCACACATAGCTCAGCTTTGGCAGTAATAACGAAATGATTTGAAAAAGGTCCTGTTTCCCGCCTTGGTGAGGGACTGAGTTCCCGCTCTCTCAATCAAAATGGCGGTCACTTCCGTGGTATTTTTCCACGGGCCACTCCCTGAATAATGAAATCATGACACTGCCACTACCACGAAGGTGAGAATCCTACCCAATACCTTTTGCATAATATATAGGTGTCCTTGCCCTAATGAGGAAAATTTTCTATTCTGAATGAACTTTGCAGTTCTTGTTGATCATGCATGGCACTGAGTATAAAGTAACTGTTGTTATTTTAATTCAAAAGAATTCCTCTTGTGACCATTTTTCATGTGTTTCAGAAGAGCAGATCTGCCGATGGTCGTTTGGTGGTGTGTTCATGGGTATGTATCTAAATGTTTTCCTTTTGCCCTGTCTAGTGATATGATGTTTTGCATAGTTCAACTGAAAACAATGTTGACAATAATTTACTGAGAGATCAAAACTTTTTATGACGTAGGTCAGTGTTATGGTGGTTATGTTTATATTCTTCTCTTTTCTGTTGGACAATTGATGTTGGTGTGTCCGGGTTGGAGACAAACAGCTGTGAAGGAGATAATTGTTGAAGGTAATTATTATTTAATTATTTTTTTTACCCTCAAGTTTTCATGTTATTTAAAAACAAAAATTTATTAATTTCTTAGCGTAGTCCTAATTCATGTCACATGTATGAAGAGTACCACATTTTACCCATCAACTTAATATTTACTGCCTTTTCTATTACACCCATATTATAATAATTATTGTTTTATGAAATTTTCTATTTCTTTCATAACACTGCTTATAAGATGATGAGTTTATCTTCTTTCCCCGACCTAGTGTTTTGAGGACAAGGAAGCTTCTGAACATAATACACAATCAATGTTTTCATTGTTTCATACAGTCGATGATCAAGTATTTCATGTTTCTTGCAGGAATGACAAGTGTGTTGCTTCACTGCCACTACCATGAAGGTGAGAATCCTGCCCAATACTTTTCCATAAGTAATGTGTCCTTACCCTAATGAGGAAAATTTACTATCATGAATGAACTTTGCAGTTCTTGCTGATCATGCATGGCACTGAGTTATAAAGTAACTGTTGTTATTGTTGGTCTGAAGGGATTACTCTTAACTATTTCTCGTGTGTTTCAGGAGTGGAGATCTACTGCTGTGTCTTTCTTTGGTGTTTTTTTTGTGTAAGTATTTCACAAATGTTTTCGTATTGCTCCATCTTGTGATATGATGTCTTGCGTAGTTCAACTGAAAGTAATGTTGACAAATTTGTACTGAAATATTGGTTGTGCATGTCATTGGTCATGTAAAGGTGATAGTTTCTTTTTATCTTCTGAACAAACAGCTTATATTGGTTTATGATGTTTGAATGCAAGCAGCATTCAAGAAGATTCTGTACTGATAATTTTTTAGCTTAACTTTCATGTTAGTCAATAATATAAACTAATTATATTTCATAGTCTTCATCCTCATCACTTGTCCAAACCATGCAAGAGTACTCACCATGATTCATCTATTCAACCTCAACCACTGCACATCCATTCCTTTTCCTATTTTGCACATACCAAAATTACATGTCTTATGCCGTCATTTTCATCCATATATGTGCTTGTAATGTGATGAGTTTATCTTCTTTCCCCGACCTAGTGTTTTTGAGGACAAGGAAGCTTCTGAACCTGATTAACTATGAAAATTTTCATTGTATCATACTTTCAGTGATCAAGTGTTTCATGTTTCTTACAGGAATGACTGCAGTGTTGCAACTCACTACTTTGTTGAATGGAGGTGAGAGACTTACCGTCTACCTTTTGCATGATCCCTTTTGTCCCAATGAGGAAAACTTTCCATCCTGAATGAACTTTGCAGTTCTTGTTGATCATGCATGGCACTGAGTATTAAGTAACTGTTGTTATTTTCAGTCAAAAGAATTCCACTTGTGACCATTTTTCATGTGTTTCAGAAGAAGAGATCTGCAGATGACCCTTTGGTGGAGTGTTCATGGGTATGTATCTAATTGTTTTCCTTTTGCCCTGTCTAGTGATATGATGTTTTGCATAGTTCAACTGAAAACAATGTTGACTGATTTACTGAGAAATCAGTTTTTCATGATGTAGATCATATTATGGTGCCTATTTTCATATTCTTTCCTGTTGAACAGCTGGTATTGGTGTGTCATGGTTGGAGAAAAACAGCTATGAAGAGGATATTTGTTTGAGGTATTATTATTGTTATTTATTTATTTATTTTTTTATTTATTTATTTATTTATTTATTTATTTTTTTTATGTTTTTTGAGAAAAAAATATTAATTAATTTCTTAACCCATAAAGGGTGGGGATGTTCTGACATTTTCCCAAAAATTGCACACTTTCCATTTTCTTTATCTATCCTTCCTCTTCAGTCTGCCGCAAACCCGAAGTCTCTGTTGTGTGGTGTTTCCGTAGTGATGTAATGAAGTGCACTATCTTTTAGCTCTCAGCAGACCTATGTTCAGAATGCTGTGTAGGTTGTGAGTGGTGCTGCATTGCTAATCACCTCTCCCACTCCCTACACTTGACCCCGCTGTATAGCCCCTTCATTACCCTCATATTCTGAATTTGATAACCCTGAAGTGTAGTGGGATGCATCCTTAGGTTCTTCAGTATCACTTCCACCATCACCATAATGAAATTGATCTACCAGGATGGCCACCAAAGCGAGGTTGCACAATAACAGGGCTAAAGTTCAACGCTTCTGCCGTCACTGCCTTACCACTAATACCACGTTTGAGGCTTGAAAAAGACACTTTCAGCTCTCCCAATTGTGCTCACATTGCGAGCTCTTTTAGGAGCAAAAGGAGGCTTATGAGGAGTTGGAGTCACTGGCTGTGGACACTCAGGTGCACAATCAGACAAGAAAGATGCAACTCTTCCTGCCATTGTTACAGTCACAGAAACGCTGGGGATGGCACAGAGGAGATGTCTGGCACCCTAAGAGTCACGCAGACCCATAAGTCCCCACGCAAACTTCTAAATTAATGTAGAAAATGGCAGACCGTAAAAACCTGTCACCTGCCCATTAGGGTTTTACATAGTCTTTATTCTTGTCATATGTCCAAATCTCCTCACCCATTCAACCACTTGACATCCATTTCCCCAACCATTACACCCAACCTAAATTATATGTAATTATTTCATTCACAATAATGTGATTGTAAGGTGATGAGTTTATCTTCTTTCCCCGACCTAGTGTTTTGAGGACAAGGAAGCTTCTGAACATAATACACAATCAATGTTTTTTTGTTGTTTCATACAGTCAATGATCAAGTATTTCATGTTTCTTGCAGGAATGACTAGTGTGTTGCTTCACTGCCACTACCATGAAGGTGAGAATCCTGCCCAATACCTTTTGCATAAGTAATATATAGGTGTCTTTACCCTAATGAGGAAAATTTACTATCATGAATGAACTTTGCAGTTCTTGCTGATCATGCATGGCACTGAGTTTATAAAGTAACTGTTGTTATTTTTGGTCTGAAGGGATTACTCTTAACCATTTCTTGTGTGTTTCAGGAGTGGAGATCTACTGCTGTGTCTTTCTTTGGTGTTTTTTGTGTGTGTAAGTATTTCATAAATGTTTTTGTATTGCTCTGTCGTGATATGATGTCTTGCGTAGCTCAACTGAAAGTAGTGTTGACAAATTTGTTCTGAAAATATATTAATTGTATATGTCACTATGTAAAGGTGATAGTTTCTTTTTTATCTTCTGAACAAACAGCTTATATTGGCTTATCATGTTTGAATGCTGCAAGTAACATTCAAGAAGATTTCTGTATTATTAGTTTTTTAGCTTTATGTTCATGTTAGACAATAATATTATCTAATTACATTTCAGTCTTCATCCTCATCACTTGTCCAAACCATGCAAGAATACTCACCATGATTCACCCATTCAACCTCAACCACTCCATATCCATTCCTTTCCCTATTATGCACATACCACAATTACATGTCTTATGCCGTCATTTTCATCCATAGATGTGCTCGTAACGTGATGAGTTTATCTTCTTTCCCCGACCTAGTGTTTTTGAGGACAAGGAAGCTTCTGAACCTGATTAACTATGAAAATTTTCATTGTATCATACTTTCAGTGATCAAGTGTTTCATGTTTCTTACAGGAATGACTGCAGTGTTGTAACTCCCTACTTTGTTGAATGGAGGTGAGAGACTTACCGTCTAACTTTTGCATGATCCTTTTTGTCCCAATGAGGAAAACTTTCCATCCTGAATGAACTTTGCAGTTCTTGTTGATCATGCATGGCACTGAGTATAAAGTAACTGTTGTTATTTTCAGTCAAGAGAATTCCTCTTGTGACCATTTTTCATGTGTTTCAGGAGAGCAGATATGCAGATGACCCTTTATTGGTGTGTTCATGGGTATGTATCTAATTGTTTTCATTTTGCCCTGTCTAGTGATATGATGTTTTGCATAGTTCAACTGAAAACAATGTTGACAACAATTTACTGAGAAACCAAAGCTTTTCATGATGTAGGTCATATTATGGTGCCTATTTTCATATTCTTTCCTGTTGAACAGCTGGTATTGGTGTGTCGTGGTTGGAGAAAAACAGCTCTGAAGAGGATATTTGTTTGAGGTATTTATTTATTTATTTATTTATTTATTTTTTTTAAGTATTAATTAATTTCTTAACCCATAAAGGGTTGGGATGTTCTGACATTTTCCCAAAAATTGCACACTTTCCATTTCCTTTATCCATCCTTCCTCTTCAGTGTGCCACAAACCTGAAGTCTCTGTCATGTGGTATTTCCATAGTGACGTGATGAAATTCAATATCTTTTAGCTCGCAGCAGACCTGTGTTCAGAATGCTGTGTAGGTTGTGGGTGGTGCTGCATTGCAATCACCTCTCCCACTCCCTCCACTTGACCCTGCTGCAAAGCCCCTTCATTACCCTCATATTCTGAATTTAATAACCCTGAAGGGTAGTGAGATGCAACTTTAGGTTTTTCAATATCATTTCCACCATCACCATAATGAAATTGATCTACCTGGATGGCCATCAAAGCGTGGTTCCACAATAACAGGGCTCGGCCTTCCTGATAAAATGAGGGGCTTAAGTTCAACGCTTCTGCCATCACTGTCTTACCACTAATACCACTTTCGAGGCTTGAAAAAGACACTTAGTTCTCTCCCAATTGTGCTCACATTGCGAGCTCTTTCAGGAGCAAAAGGAGGCTTATGAAGAGTTGAGATCACTGGCTGTGGACGCAAACTTCTAAATTAATGTAGAAAATGGCAGACCGTAAAAACCTGTCACCTGCCCATTAGGGGTTTACAAAGTCTTTATTCTTGTCATATGTCCAAATCTCACCCATTCAACTACTTGACATCCACTTCCCCTCCTATTACACCCAACCTAAATTATACAGTATGTAATTATTTCATTCACAACAATGTGATTGTAAGGTGATGAGTTTATCTTCTTTCCCCGACCTAGTGTTTTGAGGACAAGGAAGCTTCTGAACATAATACACAATCAATGTTTTTGTTGTTTCATACAGTCAATGATCAAGTATTTCATGTTTCTTGCAGAAATGACAAGTGTGTTGCTTCACTGCCACTACCATGAAGGTGAGAATCCTGCCCAATACCTTTTGCATAAGTAATATATAGGTGTCCTTACCCTAATGAGGAAAATTTACTATCATGAATGAACTTTGCAGTTCTTGCTGATCATGCATGGCACTGAGTTTATAAAGTAACTGTTGTTATTGTTGGTCTGAAGGGATTACTCTTAACTATTTCTCGTGTGTTTCAGGAGTGGAGATCTACTGCTGTGTCTTTCTTTGGTGTTTTTTTTGTGTAAGTATTTCACAAATGTTTTCATATTGCTCTATCTTGTGATATGATATCTTGCGTAGTTCAACTGAAAGTAGTGTTGACATATGTATACTGAAAATATATTAATTGTATTTGTCACTAGTCATGTAAAGGTGATAGTTTCTTTTTATCTTCAGAACAAACAGCTTATATTGGTTTATCATGTTTGAATGCTGCAAGTAACATTCAAGAAGATTTCTGTATTGATTAGTTTTTTAGCTTTATATTCATGTTAGTCAATAATATTATCTAATTACATTTCAGTCTTCATCCTCATCACTTGTCCAAGCCATGCAAGAATACTCACCATGATTCACCCATTCAACCTCAACCACTCCATATCCATTCCTTTCCCTATTGTGCACGTACCACAATCACATGTCTTGTGCCGTCATTTTCATCCATAGATGTGCTCATAACATGATGAGTTTATCTTCTTTCCCCGACCTAGTGTTTTTGAGGACAAGGAAGCTTCTGAACCTGATTAACTATGAAAATTTTCATTGTATCATACTTTCAGTGATCAAGTGTTTCATGTTTCTTACAGGAATGACTGCAGTGTTGTAACTCCCTACTTTGTTGAATGGAGGTGAGAGACTTACCGTCTAACTTTTGCATGATCCTTTTTGTCCCAATGAGGAAAACTTTCCATCCTGAATGAACTTTGCAGTTCTTGTTGATCATGCATGGCACTGAGTATAAAGTAACTGTTGTTATTTTCAGTCAAGAGACTCTTGTGACCATTTTTCATGTGTTTCAGGAGAGCAGATATGCAGATGACCCTTTATTGGTGTGTTCATGGGTATGTATCTAATTGTTTTCATTTTGCCCTGTCTAGTGATATGATGTTTTGCATAGTTCAACTGAAAACAATGTTGACAACAATTTACTGAGAAACCAAAGCTTTTCATGATGTAGGTCATATTATGGTGCCTATTTTCATATTCTTTCCTGTTGAACAGCTGGTATTGGTGTGTCGTGGTTGGAGAAAAACAGCTCTGAAGAGGATATTTGTTTGAGGTATTTATTTATTTATTTATTTATTTATTTTTTTTAAGTATTAATTAATTTCTTAACCCATAAAGGGTTGGGATGTTCTGACATTTTCCCAAAAATTGCACACTTTCCATTTCCTTTATCCATCCTTCCTCTTCAGTGTGCCACAAACCTGAAGTCTCTGTCATGTGGTATTTCCATAGTGACGTGATGAAATTCAATATCTTTTAGCTCGCAGCAGACCTGTGTTCAGAATGCTGTGTAGGTTGTGGGTGGTGCTGCATTGCAATCACCTCTCCCACTCCCTCCACTTGACCCTGCTGCAAAGCCCCTTCATTACCCTCATATTCTGAATTTAATAACCCTGAAGGGTAGTGAGATGCAACTTTAGGTTTTTCAATATCATTTCCACCATCACCATAATGAAATTGATCTACCTGGATGGCCATCAAAGCGTGGTTCCACAATAACAGGGCTCGGCCTTCCTGATAAAATGAGGGGCTTAAGTTCAACGCTTCTGCCATCACTGTCTTACCACTAATACCACTTTCGAGGCTTGAAAAAGACACTTAGTTCTCTCCCAATTGTGCTCACATTGCGAGCTCTTTCAGGAGCAAAAGGAGGCTTATGAAGAGTTGAGATCACTGGCTGTGGACGCAAACTTCTAAATTAATGTAGAAAATGGCAGACCGTAAAAACCTGTCACCTGCCCATTAGGGGTTTACAAAGTCTTTATTCTTGTCATATGTCCAAATCTCACCCATTCAACTACTTGACATCCACTTCCCCTCCTATTACACCCAACCTAAATTATACAGTATGTAATTATTTCATTCACAACAATGTGATTGTAAGGTGATGAGTTTATCTTCTTTCCCCGACCTAGTGTTTTGAGGACAAGGAAGCTTCTGAACATAATACACAATCAATGTTTTTGGTGTTTCATACAGTCAATGATCAAGTATTTCATGTTTCTTGCAGAAATGACAAGTGTGTTGCTTCACTGCCACTACCATGAAGGTGAGAATCCTGCCCAATACCTTTTGCATAAGTAATATATAGGTGTCCTTACCCTAATGAGGAAAATTTACTATCATGAATGAACTTTGCAGTTCTTGCTGATCATGCATGGCACTGAGTTTATAAAGTAACTGTTGTTATTGTTGGTCTGAAGGATTACTCTTAACTATTTCTCGGTGTTTCAGGGTGGAGATCTACTGCTGTGTCTTTCTTTGGTGTTTTTTGTGTAAGTATTTCACAAATGTTTTCATATTGATCTATCTTGTTATATGATATCTTGCTTAGTTCAACTGAAAGTAGTGTTGACATATGTATACTGAAAATATATTAATTGTATTTGTCACTAGTCATGTAAAGGTGATAGTTTCTTTTTATCTTCAGAACAAACAGCTTATATTGGTTTATCATGTTTGAATGCTGCAAGTAACATTCAAGAAGATTTCTGTATTGATTAGTTTTTTAGCTTTATATTCATGTTAGTCAATAATATTATCTAATTACATTTCAGTCTTCATCCTCATCACTTGTCCAAGCCATGCAAGAATACTCACCATGATTCACCCATTCAACCTCAACCACTCCATATCCATTCCTTTCCCTATTATGCACGTACCACAATCACATGTCTTGTGCCGTCATTTTCATTCATAGATGTGCTCATAACATGATGAGTTTATCTTCTTTCCCCGACCTAGTGTTTTTGAGGACAAGGAAGCTTCTGAACCTGATTAACTATGAAAATTTTCATTGTATCATACTTTCAGTGATCAAGTGTTTCATGTTTCTTACAGGAATGACTGCAGTGTTTCAACTATGGAGGTGAGAGACTTACCGTCTACCTTTTGTCCCAATGAGGAAAACTTTCCATCCTGAATGAACTTTGCAGTTCTTGTTGATCATGCATGGCACTGAGTATAAAGTAACTTGTTATTTTCAGTCAAGAGAATTCCTCTTGTGACCATTTTTCATGTGTTTCAGAAGAGCAGATATGCAGATGACCCTTTATTGGTGTGTTCATGGGTATGTATCTAATTGTTTTCCTTTTGCCCTGTCTAGTGATGTGATGTTTTGCATAGTTCAACTGAAAGCAATGTTGACAACAATTTACTGAGCAACCTAAGCTTTTCATTATGTAGGTCATATTATGGTGCCTATTTTGATATTCTTTTCTGTTGAACAGCTGGTATTGGTGTGTCGTGGTTGGAGAAAAACAGCTCTGAAGAGGATATTTGTTTGAGGTATTTATTATTACTATTTTTTATTTTTTTATTATTATTATTATTTATTTTTTATTTTTTTATTTAAGTATTAATTAATTTCTTAACCCATAAAGGGTGGGGATGTTCTGACATTTTCCCAAAAATTGCACACTTTCCATTTCCTTTATCCATCCTTCCTCTTCAGTGTGCCACAAACCTGAAGTCTCTGTCAAGTGGTATTTCCATAGTGACTTGATGAAATTCAATATCTTTTAGCTCGCAGCAGACCTGTGTTCAGAATGCTGTGTAGGTTGTGGGTGTTGCTGCATTGCAATCACCTCTCCCACTCCCTGCACTTGAACCTGCTGCAAAGCCCCTTCATTACCCTCATATTCTGAATTTAATAACCCTGAAGGTTAGTGAGATGCAACTTTAGGTTTTTCAATATCTTTTCCACCATCACCATAATGAAATTGATCTACCAGGGTGGCCAAAAAAGTGTGGTTGCACGATAACAGGGCTCGGCCTTCCTGATAAAACAAGGTGCTAAAGTTCAACGCTTCTGCCATCACTGTCTTACCACTAATACCACTTTCGAGGCATGAAAAAGACACTCGGCTCTCTCCCAATTGTGCTCACATAGCGAGTTTTTTAGGAGCAAAAGGAGGCTTATGAAGAGTTGAGATCACTGGCTGTGGACACTCAGGTGCACAATCAGACAAGAAAGATGCAACTCTTCCTGCCATTGTTACAGTCACAGAAACACTGGGGATGGCACAGAGGAGATGTCTGGCACCCTAAGAGTCACGCAGACCCATAAGTCCCCACGCAAACTTCAAAATTAATATAGAAAATGGCAGACCGTAAAAACCTGTCACCTGCCCATTAGGGATTTACATAGCCTTTATTCTTGTCATATGTCCAAATCTCCTCACCCATTCAACCACTTGACATCCATTCCCCCTCCTATTACACCCAACCTAAATTATATGTAATTATTTCATTCACAACAATGTGATTGTAAGGTGATGAGTTTATCTTCTTTCCCCGACCTAGTGTTTTGAGGACAAGGAAGCTTCTGAACATAATATACAATCAATGTTTTTGTTGTTTCATACGGTCAATGATCAAGTATTTCATGTTTCTTGCAGGAATGACAAGTGTGTTGCTTCACTGCCACTACCATGAAGGTGAGAATCCTGCCCAATACCTTTTGCATAAGTAATATATAGGTGTCTTTACCCTAATGAGGAAAATTTACTATCATGAATGAACTTTGCAGTTCTTGCTGATCATGCATGGCACTGAGTTTATAAAGTAACTGTTGTTATTGTTGGTCTGAAGGGATTACTCTTAACTATTTCTCGTGTGTTTCAGGAGTGGAGATCTACTGCTGTGTCTGTCTTTGGTGTTTTTTTTGTGTAAGTATTTCACAAATGTTTTCATATTGCTCTATCTTGTGATATGATATCTTGCGTAGTTCAACTGAAAGTAGTGTTGACATATGTGTACTGAAAATATATTAATTGTATTTGTCACTGGTCATGTAAAGGTGATAGTTTCTTTTTATCTTCAGAACAAACAGCTTATATTGGTTTATCATGTTTGAATGCTGCAAGTAACATTCAAGAAGATTTCTGTATTGATTAGTTTTTTAGCTTTATATTCATGTTAGTCAATAATATTATCTAATTACATTTCATAGTCTTCATCCTCATCACTTGTCCAAGCCATGCAAGAATACTCACCATGATTCACCCATTCAACCTCAACCACTCCATATCCATTCCTTTCCCTATTATGCACATACCACAATCACATGTCTTGTGCCGTCATTTTCATCCATAGATGTGCTCGTAACATGATGAGTTTATCTTCTTTCCCCGACCTAGTGTTTTTGAGGACAAGGAAGCTTCTGAACCTGATTAACTATGAAAATTTTCATTGTATCATACTTTCAGTGATCAAGTGTTTCATGTTTCTTACAGGAATGACTGCAGTGTTGCAACTCACTACGTTGTTGAATGGAGGTGAGAGACTTACTGTCTACCTTTTGCATGATCCTTTTTGTCCCAATGAGGAAAACTTTACATCCTGAATGAACTTTGCAGTTCTTGTTGATCATGCATGGCACTGAGTATAAAGTAACTGTTGTTATTTTCAGTCAAGAGAATTCCTCTTGTGACCATTTTTCATGTGTTTCAGAAGAGCAGATATGCAGATGACCCTTTATTGGTGTGTTCATGGGTATGTATCTAATTGTTTTCCTTTTGCCCTGTCTAGTGATGTGATGTTTTGCATAGTTCAACTGAAAACAATGTTGACAACAATTTACTGAGAAACCAAAGCTTTTCATGATGTACGTCATATTATGGTGCCTATTTTCATATTCTTTCCTGTTGAACAGCTGGTACTGGTGTGTCGTGGTTGGAGAAAAACAGCTCTGAAGAGGATATTTGTTTGAGGTATTTATTATTTTTTTATTTATTTATTTATTTATTTATTTATTTTTTTTTTTTAAGTATTAATTAATTTCTTAACCCATAAAGGGTGGGGATGTTCTGACATTTTCCCCAAAATTGCACACTTTCCATTTCCTTTATCCATCCTTCTTCAGTCTGCCACAAACCTGAAATCTCTGTCATGTGGTATTTCCATAGTGACGTGATGAAATTCAATATCTTTTAGCTCGCAGCAGACCTCTGTTCAGAATGCTGTGTAGGTTGTGGGTGGTATTGCCTTGCAATCACCTCTCCCACTCCCTGCACTTGAACCTGCTGCAAAGCCCCTTCATTACCCTCATATTCTGAATTTAATAACCCTGAAGGGTAGTGAGAGGCAACTTTAGGTTTTTCAATGTCTCTTCCACCATCACCATAATGAAATTGATCTACCAGGGTGGCCAAAAAAGCGTGGTTGCAGAATAACAGGGCTCGGCCTTCCTGATAAAACAAGGTGCTAAAGTTCAACGCTTCTGCCATCACTGTCTTACCACTAATACCACTTTCGAGGCTTGAAAAAGACACTCTGCCCTCTCCCAATTGTGCTCACATTGTGAGCTCTTTTAGGAGCAAAAGGAGGCTTATGAAGAGTTGAGATCACTGGCTGTGGACACTCAGGTGCACAATCAGACAAGATAGATGCAACTCTTCCTGCCATTGTTACAGTCACAGAAACGCTGGGGATGGCACAGAGGAGATGTCTGGCACCCTAAGAGTCACGCAGACCCATAAATCCCCACGTAAACTTCAAAATTAATATAGAAAATGGCAGACCGTAAAAACCTGTCACCTGCCCATTAGGGTTTTACATAGTCTTTATTCTTGTCATATGTCCAAATCTCCTCACCCATTCAACCACTTGACATCCATTTCCCCAACCATTACACCCAACCTAAATTATATGTAATTATTTCATTCACAATAATGTGATTGTAAGGTGATGAGTTTATCTTCTTTCCCCGACCTAGTGTTTTGAGGACCAGGAAGCTTCTGAACATAATACACAATCAATGTTTTTTTGTTGTTTCATACAGTCAATGATCAAGTATTTCATGTTTCTTGCAGGAATGACAAGTGTGTTGCTTCACTGCCACTACCATGAAGGTGAGAATCCTGCCCAATACCTTTTGCATAAGTAATATATAGGTGTCTTTACCCTAATGAGGAAAATTTACTATCATGAATGAACTTTGCAGTTCTTGCTGATCATGCATGGCACTGAGTTTATAAAGTAACTGTTGTTATTGTTGGTCTGAAGGGATTACTCTTAACTATTTCTCGTGTGTTTCAGGAGTGGAGATCTACTGCTGTGTCTTTCTTTGGTGTTTTTTTTGTGTAAGTATTTCACAAATGTTTTCACATTGCTCTATCTTGTGATATGATATCTTGCGTAGTTCAACTGAAAGTAGTGTTGACATATGTATACTGAAAATATATTAATTGTATTTGTCACTGGTCATGTAAAGGTGATAGTTTCTTTTTATCTTCAGAACAAACAGCTTATATTGGTTTATCATGTTTGAATGCTGCAAGTAACATTCAAGAAGATTTCTGTATTGATTAGTTTTTTAGCTTTATATTCATGTTAGTCAATAATATTATCTAATTACATTTCATAGTCTTCATCCTCATCACTTGTCCAAGCCATGCAAGAATACTCACCATGATTCACCCATTCAACCTCAACCACTCCATATCCATTCCTTTCCCTATTATGCACGTACCACAATCACATGTCTTGTGCCGTCATTTTCATCCATAGATGTGCTCATAACATGATGAGTTTATCTTCTTTCCCCGACCTAGTGTTTTTGAGGACAAGGAAGCTTCTGAACCTGATTAACTATGAAAATTTTCATTGTATCATACTTTCAGTGATCAAGTGTTTCATGTTTCTTACAGGAATGACTGCAGTGTTGTAACTCCCTACTTTGTTGAATGGAGGTGAGAGACTTACTGTCTACCTTTTGCATGATCCTTTTTGTCCCAATGAGGAAAACTTTCCATCCTGAATGAACTTTGCAGTTCTTGTTGATCATGCATGGCACTGAGTATAAAGTAACTGTTGTTATTTTCAGTCAAGAGAATTCCTCTTGTGACCATTTTTCATGTGTTTCAGAAGAGCAGATATGCAGATGACCCTTTATTGGTGTGTTCATGGGTATGTATCTAATTGTTTTCCTTTAGCCCTGTCTAGTGATGTGATGTTTTGCATAGTTCAACTGAAAACAATGTTGACAACAATTTACTGAGAAACCAAAGCTTTTCATGATGTACGTCATATTATGGTGCCTATTTTCATATTCTTTCCTGTTGAACAGCTGGTATTGGTGTGTCGTGGTTGGAGAAAAACAGCTCTGAAGTGGATATTTGATTGAGGTATTTATTATTATTATTTTTTATTTATTTATTTATTTATTTATTTTTTTTTTTTTTAAGTATTAATTAATTTCTTAACCCATAATGGGTGGGGATGTTCTGACATTTTCCCCAAAATTGCACACTTTCCATTTCCTTTATCCATCCTTCTTCAGTCTGCCACAAACCTGAAATCTCTGTCATGTGGTATTTCCATAGTGACGTGATGAAATTCAATATCTTTTAGCTCGCAGCAGACCTCTGTTCAGAATGCTGTGTAGGTTGTGGGTGGTACTGCCTTGCAATCACCTCTCCCACTCCCTGCACTTGACCCTGCTGCAAAGCCCCTTCATTACCCTCATATTCTGAATTTAATAACCCTGAAGGGTAGTGAGAGGCAACTTTAGGTTTTTCAATATCTCTTCCACCATCACCATAATGAAATTGATCTACCAGGGTGGCCAAAAAAGCGTGGTTGCAGAATAACAGGGCTCGGCCTTCCTGATAAAACAAGGTGCTAAAGTTCAACGCTTCTGCCATCACTGTCTTACCACTAATACCACTTTCGAGGCTTGAAAAAGACACTCTGCTCTCTCCCAATTGTGCTCACACTGTGAGCTCTTTTAGGAGCAAAAGGAGGCTTATGAAGAGTTGAGATCACTGGCTGTGGACACTCAGGTGCACAATCAGACAAGAAAGATGCAACTCTTCCTGCCATTGTTACAGTCACAGAAACACTGGGGATGGCACAGAGGAGATGTCTGGCACCCTAAGAGTCACGCAGACCCATAAATCCCCACGTAAACTTCAAAATTAATATAGAAAATGGCAGACCGTAAAAACCTGTCACCTGCCCATTAGGGTTTTACATAGTCTTTATTCTTGTCATATGTCCAAATCTCCTCACCCATTCAACTACTTGACATCCATTTCCCCAACCATTACACCCAACCTAAATTATATGTAATTATTTCATTCACAATAACGTGATTGTAAGGTGATGAGTTTATCTTCTTTCCCCGACCTAGTGTTTTGAGGACAAGGAAGCTTCTGAACATAATACACAATCAATGTTTTTTTGTTGTTTCATACAGTCAATGATCAAGTATTTCATGTTTCTTGCAGGAATGACAAGTGTGTTGCTTCACTGCCACTACCATGAAGGTGAGAATCCTGCCCAATACCTTTTGCATAAGTAATATATAGGTGTCTTTACCCTAATGAGGAAAATTTACTATCATGAATGAACTTTGCAGTTCTTGCTGATCATGCATGGCACTGAGTTTATAAAGTAACTGTTGTTATTGTTGGTCTGAAGGGATTACTCTTAACTATTTCTCGTGTGTTTCAGGAGTGGAGATCTACTGCTGTGTCTTTCTTTGGTGTTTTTTTTGTGTAAGTATTTCACAAATGTTTTCATATTGCTCTATCTTGTGATATGATGTCTTGCGTAGTTCAACTGAAAGTAGTGTTGACATGTGTGTACTGAAAATATATTAATTATGTCACTGGTCATGTAAAGGTGATAGTTTCTTTTTATCTTCTGAACAAACTGCTTATATTGGTTTATCATGTTTGAATGCTGCAAGTAACATTCAAGAAGATTACTGTATTGATTAGTTTTTTAGCTTTATATTCATGTTAGTCAATAATATTATCTAATTACATTTCATAGTCTTCATCCTCATCACTTGTCCAAGCCATGCAAGAATACTCACCATGATTCATCCATTCAACCTCAACCACTCCAAATCCATTCCTTTCCCTATTATGCACGTACCACAATCACATGTCTTGTGCCGTCATTTTCATCCATAGATGTGCTCGTAACATGATGAGTTTATCTTCTTTCCCCGACCTAGTGTTTTTGAGGACAAGGAAGCTTCTGAACCTGATTAACTATGAAAATTTTCATTGTATCATACTTTCAGTGATCAAGTGTTTCATGTTTCTTACAGGAATGACTGCAGTGTTGCAACTCACTACTTTGTTGAATGGAGGTGAGAGACTTACCGTCTACCTTTTGCATGATCCCTTTTGTCCCAATGAGGAAAACTTTCCATCCTGAATGAACTTTGCAGTTCTTGTTGATCATGCATGGCACTGAGTATTAAGTAACTGTTGTTATTTTCAGTCAAGAGAATTCCTCTTGTGACCATTTTTCATGTGTTTCAGAAGAGCAGATATGCAGATGACCCTTTATTGGTGTGTTCATGGGTATGTATCTAATTGTTTTCCTTTAGCCCTGTCTAGTGATATGATGTTTTGCATAGTTCAACTGAAAACAATGTTGACAACAATTTACTGAGAAACCAAAGCTTTTCATGATGTAGGTCATATTATGGTGCCTATTCTCATATTCTTTCCTGTTGAACAGCTGGTATTGGTGTGTCATGGTTGGAGAAAAACAGCTCTGAAGAGGATATTTGTTTGAGGTATTTATTATTATTGTTTTTTATTTATTTATTTATTTATTTTTTAAGTATTAATTTATTTCTTAACCCATAAAGGGTGGAGATGTTCTGACATTTTCCCCAAAATTGCACACTTTCCATTTCCTTTATCCATCCTTCCTCTTCAGTCTCCCACGAACCTGAAGAGTCTGTCATGTGGTATTTCCATAGTGACGTGATGAAATTCAATATCTTTTTGCTTGCAGCAGACCTGTGTTCAGAATGCTGTGTAGGTGTAGGTTGTGGGTGTTGCAGCATTGCAATCACCTCTCCCACTCCCTGCACGTGAACCTGCTGCAAAGCCCCTTCATTACCCTCATATTCTGAATTTAATAACCCTGAAGGGTAGTGAGATGCAACTTTAGGTTTTTCAATATATCTTCCACCATCACCATAATGAAATTGATCTACCAGGATGGCCACCAAGGCGTGGTTGCACAATAACAGGGCTCGGCCTTCCTGATAAAATGAGGGGCTAAAGTTCAACGCTTCTGCCATCACTGTCTTACTACTAATACCACTTTCAAGACTTGAAAAAGACACTCGGCTCTCTCCCCAATTGTGCTCACATTGCAAGCTCTTTTAGGAGCAAAATGAGGCTTATGAAGAGTTGAAATCACTGGTTGTGGACACTCAGGTGCACAATCAGACAAGAAAGATGCAACTCTTCCTGCCATTGTTACAGTCACAGAAACGCTGGGGATGGCACAGAGGAGATGTCTGGCACCCTAAGAGTAGGTGGTGGCCGAACTGGTAGCGTACTGGGCCCACATTCACCACGTGATGGACGACGCGGGTTCGAATCCCCACGCTACCACTCGGATTTTTCAGTCACCGCCGAGTGGCTTAAAACTACCCACATGCTGTCCTGAAGACCACCCATCAACCCGGACTCTAGAGGAAGCCGTCCAAGCGAATCAAGAACGAGTTCCGGGGGGCAGCATGAGCCAATGCAAGATGGCGCCACTATAAACACTTGCCTGCGCCAGAACGGGCTGGGCCGACCATCAGGCCCCACCTGGAAGAAGCCTTGGGCCGACCATCAGGCCCCACCAGGAAGATGCCTACCGGCGCAACAGGCACCGACGTAATAAAATAAAAAAATAATTATAAAAAAAAAAAAAAAAAGACCCATAAATCCCCATGCAAACTTCAAAATTAGTGTAGAAAATGGCAGACCGTAAAAACCTGTCACCTGCCCATTAGGGGTTTACATAGTCTTTATTCTTGTCATATGTCCAAATCTCCTCAGCCATTCAACCACTTGACATCCACTTTCCCTCCTATTACACCCAACCTAAATTAAATGTAATTATTTCATTCACAACAATGTGATTGTAAGGTGACGAGTTTATCTTCTTTACTCGAACAGCTGGTGTTGGTGTGTTGTGGGAGAAAAACAGCTCTGAAGAGGATATTTGTTTGAGGTATTTATTATTGTTATATTTACCTTCAAGTTTGCATATTTTTAAAAATGCATAAAAAATCATACATTTATTTCTTAACATAGTCTTTATTCAAATCATACATTTATTTCTTAACATAGTCTTTATTCGTGTCACATTCCAAACCACCACATTTTACTCATTCATCCACTTGACATCCACTCCCTTTCCTATTACACCATATCTAAATTATAGTTTGTGTAATTATTTCCTTCACAACAATGTGATTGTAAGGTGATGAGTTTATCTTCTTTCCCCGACCTAGTATTTTGAGGACAAGGAAGCTTCTGAACATAATACACAATCAATGTTTTCATTGTTTCATACAGTCGATGATCAAGTATTTCTTGGTTCTTGCAGGAATGACAAGTGTGTTGCCTCACTGCCACTACCATGAAGGTGAGAATCCTGCCCAATACCTTTTGCATAAGTAATATATATGTTTACCCTAATGAGGAAAATTTACTATCATGAATGAACTTTGCAGTTCTTGCTGATCATGCATGGCACTGAGTTTATAAAGTAACTTGTTGTTGGTGGTCTGAAGGGATTACTCTTAACCATTTCTCGTGTGTTTCAGGAGTGGAGATCTACAGGCGCAAGAACCATAGGAAGGAAAGGAGGCGGAGGAAGGACAAGAGCAGCAGCAGGTTAAAATTGTTCTGGTTGTGGATTGAAAGAACTGGTGGAGTTGCTAGACCTAAGCCTAGGCTTGGCATGCTAGTCACAATACTCATTCTCTCTTTCTCCTAGCTACTCTGCCACTATCACTCCCAATCTTTTCCTTACTCACCAGCTCCACCCTCATTCCTTCAACACACACAGACAGAAACACTGTTTTTCTTAGCTTAATCTTTTAGTATACTTTCTGACAATGACTTGTTAGGCTCCAGTGTAAATGCTCCCCTACTCTGGGGAATAACGAGGCTTATAATAGATACCCCCAAACATATGTTCCCCCACCCACCCTCTCATCAGCTGCTCCATCCACACAGGACCCACAGGATGGTGACAAACCCCACAGACATGCCCCCCAAACACATAAGAGACCCTCTCACCACAGTACACACTATGTTGACGTACACCACAGACAACTTTCCCCTTCTGACCCTTTCCCAATGTTCTATGTACTATCTTCTATCAATAAAATATTTACTTATAAGTGTGTATTATTTCATAAGCTTCAAAGATACGTCAAGTTTAATAGAGATGGAAGTGATGAAAAAGATGGCACAAGACAAAACTGTACCATAGTTGGTTTCATTCCATCCGTCCATTCACGAGCATAGATGTGGCACATATGTATTGCTATACATTTCCTGACTGGATGAAAATCAACTTTAAAGCTATTATTTCAATAAAATATTTGAATGTTCAGGTATACAATAAAACTAGCCTTATAAATCCCAAGGCTGCTGATTTGCATTGATAATATACCATACAAGCACACGACAGTCAAGCTTCTTTCAAACAGCATCGTCAGATCATACTCGAATGAACAACAGCCTCTCAACCTATCAGTTATCTCATTTTAGGTTATAGGCATTAATTATTGCATGTAAATCACACAGGTTATTCAAAATGGCATGAAATATAATCATGTTATGCTGGGCCATTTTGAATACAATTACATATGTGATTTACATGCAATAAATAATTGAAATACCTTTTATTTGCACTTGCGAAGCCAGATCTCTTATATAGAACTTGAAATGAACTAAATTATGGGCACTTAATCTATGCTGAGGCTAACTTAAAGCTGTGAGTGGCTAAGAAATGGCTAAATATGAGGGTAGCATAACAGCACTGGGTATGTATGCATTAGCATGCTCCTCTCATGTTCATGCAGCCACTTTTTTCACTTAAAAATCATTTAGGCATCTTTTTTTACAAAATTAGCATACTAGTGACAGCTGGCATCCAACCCTGATGCTCCTGCTCAAAACTGACCCAGGAGTGAATTGCCAATTGCCACATCACCATGGCCTCCAATTTACTCAGATTTGGGGTCAAGTTATGCACATTGGACAAAACTGACGGTAACTAAACACGTTTGGACAAATGGCCATGCTGAAGCACAGGTTTTAAAAGGCCATTGTTCACTCGAATATGATCTGACAATGCTAGTTGTTACAAGCTTGTCTCCCGTTTGTATGCCAAGAAATTGTGGGAGCCAATTCACAAGATCTAAATGGAATGCAAGAAATGAATTTATGGAGTAGTGGATAGACATGGAATGTGCCGGAGCTGCATAAAAGAAGGAATTACCTCAAGGGAGACTTGCAGGAGTGTGAAAATCAATGAAGATGAACTACTGTGTGGTTATAAAATAATAATGAATGAATTCAGAGTATTATAAAATGGACAGTGTCATTAGACAAACTCCTGAGCTTGAACTGAAGTGAACAGGACAGGAGGAGGCACAGAACAAACTTGGAAGGAAGAGTGAGCAAGTTCTATCAATAATCAACACTGAACTGTCCTTCGAGTATAACAACTTTGATGTTCTCAGCTGGTTAAGTATACTGAGTTTGCTGCCCTGGTTAGGTAGTGATGACAAGCCGAGCTGTATGGCGAGGTCAACAGCAGCAGCAGCAGCAGCAGCAACAGACGCTTGTGATGCCATGGCTTTCAGGATGTGGAGGTGTCAACTATGATGTTCCTTGACAGACTGACACTGATACTGGCGAACTGTGGACCTCTTCTTCTGAGGCACCTCCTCTAGTCAGATCTGTGAACAGAAAGACCCATCACCATTCCATACAATACACAATAACACATTAGTACCTCATCATCATCAGCTCTTTCCTTAGCCAGGTAAGAGATAAGTTACAATAAAATCAGTCTGCAAGACCTTGCTTATTTCCAGCCAGCTCCCATTTTTAAGGCTTCATGGCTAAACCAAACATAGCAATTTACTTCTTTAGTAATATTATGGTGCGAGTATGCCATGGAAAAAAAGTAGTCTGAAGTAATGTCTCTGGAATTCAGTGAAGTGGAAAAACAGTTCAGAAGCTGCTGTGGGTTTTTGAGTAGGTATTGAGTAACAACTCCAAGTAACCTTGGATTACAGTCATAAGAGGCCTCAACATTGCTCATTCTTTATCTACCCTTAAACTCCAGTTACAAAGTACTTACCATAAGAAACATAAACCACTGAGAAAGATTCATAATACTACTAAGCTTACTGTCAATCCTACATCCCAAGACATTTCTCCCCCATCCAGAAACAGAATTTGAAAAGAGGAATGAAGAGAGAAGTGTTAAGAGAATGGAAAACATAAAAGTGGATGGAGTGGAGATACTGGGGCTATTAAAATCACTAGATGGTAAGAATATCAGGTAAAGTACTAAAAGAGTGCAGTGAACAGATAATAGAACCAATTCATGATGTTGCACTGGAGAGAGTTACAAAAGGCAGAAGTATGAGCATGGAGGTAAAGAGGGGAATAAGGAATAGTATTATCCTGGCAACTCAGTCATATGCATCAGAGACATGGACATGGAATGAAGCACAGCAATCGAGAATATGTGCAGTGGAAATGAGTTAGCCTATATAAGAGATGCATGTGGTGTGTCAGGATGGGATGGAGAAAGTGATAAAAGCGTGTATGAGCGGTATGGTATGGGTGTAACAGCGAAAGGAGTAGTGGAGTGGGTGAAGCGTGGTGCACTAAGATGGTTTGGACACGTGATGAGAATGGGGGAGAATGAATCTGTGAAGAGAATGTATATATGAGGGAAGGATTGAAGGAGGGGGTGTCAGGTGAAGATCACCTGTGAAGTGGGTAAATAGGGTGAGTGAGTATTGGAGCAAGAGAGTTGGAAATAGCAGGATAGAATGTGGTGAGAGGGAGTGCCAGAACAGGGAGATGGAGACACCTCTGCCGCGGCCATCCCCTGGAGGGAAGTCCCTGCGAGGTAGCAAGGCGTCAGAGATATAGATAAATACATAAATGTTGTTCAATCAAGACCAGGGAAGTCCCAGTCCAGTGGAAAAGGCACATGTGGTCCCATTATATAAGAACAGAAACAAAAAAAGAGCCTCTGATCTAACGACCAGTTTCTCTGACAAGTGTCATGTGCAAGCTGTATGAGAAGATAATTAAAAGACAGTGGGTAGACCATCTAGAGAGAAAATAATATATGAAAGTCAATTTGGATTCAGACAAGGTAAATCTTGTCACAATTTTAATATATTTTTACTAAAGAGTATTATATATAGTGCAGGAGAGAGACGAATGGGCAGACTGAATATTTTTGGACCTAAAAAAGGTATTTGATAAAGTTCAATATAAGCGACTGCTGTGGAAATTAGAAAATAGAGGAAGACTGGGGAGAAAAATGACAGAATGGATGAAAAATTACCTAGCAAACAGAGAAATGAGAACTGTGTTGAAAGATGAGATATCAGAATGGAGAACAGTCAAAAGTGGAGTTCCACAGGGATCAATGTTAGTGCCTATAATGTTTTTAATATACATATATAAATGATATGCCAGAAAAAGTAGAGTTACATGAGTATGTTTGCAGATGATGCCAAACTGCTTAGAAAAATAAGAGATGAGAATGATTGTAACAAACTGCAGGAAGATTCAAAGGCGATACATGAATGGAGTAAAAAATTGGAAATGGAGTTCATTGAAAAGAAGTGTCACAATAAAAATGGGCAAGAGTAAAAAGAGACCAAGTGGAGTGTATAGGATGGGAGGGGCAATCATCAACACAGTGAAGGAAGAAAAAAACTTAGGAATTATACTACAAGATACACTGACACCCGAGAAACACATAAACAAGATATCTGGAGAAACATATAGTCTGCTGCAAAATATTTGAGTGGCATTCCACTACTTGGTTGGGGACATGAAGAAAATAATAACAACATTGATTAGACCAAGGCTAGAGTATGCAGCAGTTGTCTGGTCACCACACTTGTAAGAAAAAGGACAAAAGGAAACTTAAAAGGATTCAAAGGATTCCAACTAAGATGGTACCAGAACTATCAAGCCTGCCATACAAGCTTAGATTAGAGGAACTGACTGGGCTTGACAATACTGGAAGAAAGAAGAGAAAGAATAGACCTGATAGTGTTGTACACCAATACGAGTGGAATGGAAATGTTGGATAGAAATTACTTAATCAAGATGGAATGAGGTAACTAAGAGGACATAGTAAGAAATTGTGAAAGGGAACTTGTTTGAAAGATTTAAGGCTGGGTTCACACGAGACACTTTTAGTGGTCAGTGGCCACCACAAAAAATGGCTACCACAAAAAATGGTGGGTAGGTGCACCATGCACATGAGCCACTCAGTGGCGGCCACTAATGAGGTCAGCACATGGGGTTATGGATCTTGTAGAGGCAGCAGCTGTCTGTGCTTTCTTGGCAAAAAGCGCTGAAGAAAGTACTGCCATGGGTTCACCCCATATATACTTTGCAACAAACTACTGCGTGTAGCATTCCACATATTATTTACAGAGCTAAAAGAACACGATAATTTTTTTACTACTTCAGGAGGTCACAGGATAGGTTTAATCATCTTATGACAATAATTGGTCCACGTATAACACGGGAGGACATCAACATGAGGAATTGTGTCCCAGTAGAAGAGAGACTTGAGGTAATTTTAATATAAGACTGAACATGAAGAATATTAAGTCACATTAGATGTAATTTATTCACATAATTCAGCTGTCTTTGCAGTTACATAACATTTTCCCCTTTCTACTTCCGGGTAAATAAAACTACCACATTCAGTAATTAGGTAATCCATACCAGAATCAATTAATATGCAAAACTGTGAAACGAAATGAAACCTTAGTTATGAAAGCATATGAGCTTATCCATTATATCCTGAACACAAGTTATGCGTGAAGGTCATACTTATACATCATTATGACATTTAAAAGTCAGGTGTTCAAGTGTCAAGACACGGAAAGCGGCAGGTGGCAGGGTGGTGGCCACCGATAGTGGCTCGTGTGCACGCTGCCATTTGAAACAATGGTATCTATCGCTGGCCACTGTGGCCGGCCACAGTGGCGTGGTCGGAAAATGGTTCCGCCCGCCACAACTCGCCACTGTTTTGTGGTGACCACAAAAAAGTGGCCCGAGTGCATGCACCCATAGAAATGTGTGTGTTCTATTTTGACCATTATTTTGTGGCGGCCACTGACCACTAAAAAGTGGATCGTGTGAATCCAGCCTTAAGATGTTCAGTTTTCCATACAGGAGTGTGGATACATGGACTGGACTGAGCAAAGATTCTGTTGAAGTGGGCAGGGTCCATAAAATGAAGGAAAAGTTGGACAAATATAGATTGGGAGACAGAACTGACTGAGCTTGGGCTCAGGCCCTGTATACTACAAACAGGTGGCCTAAGTACAAATAGGTAAACACACACACGCACACGCACACACACACACACTGGAACAGAGAAGGGAGAGAGGAATTTGATCATACTGTATAAGTTGGTAAATAAGTTTGATGAGGTGGATGGGGATGATCTCTTCTTAACTGCGAGAACGCAGGGGCTGAGAGGACATAGGAAGAAACTTAATTAGGGAACCTGTTTGAGAGACTTAAAAAAGTATATTTTTCCACATAAGTGTGTTAACACATGGAACAGCTTGCGGGAAGAGGTGGTGGAGGCGAACAGTGTCCAACAAATGAAGGAAAGGCTGGATTAATGTAGATACGGGGACGGGACTATTGGAGCTTAGCTCGGGCCCGGTAGACTACAAATAGGTAAACACACACACACGCACACACACACTTAGGTGTGAGATGGATATAAATGAGAGGCAGTGGTTAACGTGCGGGCTACGCGAGGGGAATAAAAATTTCGATGGTCTCACAGCTGTTTCGAGCAGAGCCTCTCTTCACCTCGACGCCGCGTGGTGGAGACAGCCAGTATACAGCAGCAGTGATAATGGTTACCTTGGAGTGCCGCGGAGCCCTGCTAGGTGTGCTCCATCCACGTGTAGTCCCCCAGCACAGGCAAGGCAGCACGGACGCGAGGCAGCCACAGGAGACACCATCACGCCAGCAGCTGGACCGGGCATGCGCAGTTTACGTTTTTTCTGGCCTCTAAAAGATGGATACGCAACGCCATCATTACTCATAACTACGTCTATGTCATAGCTGTATATTTGCATTACCTGGTGGTCGAGACGGCATGTTTCACCTCTATCAGCCAACCATTTATACCATTAATTTATTTGCTCCTTGCATACACTTAATTTCTTCCTTTGTTTTTCTGTGTTTTATTTTAATATAACGAATCTTAGAATTTCCTCCACTGCTTGGTGATATGAATATTGTACAGTACACATGTTTCTTGTATTACTGAAAATCACACTACGTATTGCCTGGGGGTCAGGCCGGGTGGCATATTCGTCCCTCCGATCTCTTTTAATTAATTGTGGTGTACCTTTGCAACAATTAAAACATCAATCAAGCAATCAGTTCGAATTTTTGTTCTGCAGGGTTAAAATCTTTAACGCTGCAGAACAAGAAAGGACACCCGTGGTGTCATATATAGCGTCTTCCATTTAGCGTAACCCGTTTCTGGGTCGTGATCTGGCGTGTTCCATTTAGCGAAACCAATCAGCTGACGCCGCAGCCTGCACCCATTTTAGAGGATCTGGGTGGCCCGGAGAGACCACACTGGAGAGCAGATCACTTTCGACCCAAGATCCAGGCCAGGACCAAGACTATCGCCGCCGCCGCCATTTGCATGCCTTATTTCCCATATTTGGGTATTTTTTGGTACAACCACTGCATCCAGGTGCTGCCTGGTTATCCGAAATTGTAGGTACTGTATGCCAGTTACATATTTACCCATAGATATGTGCCGAAAACCATGAATAATAAGTTAAAAGTGGTGCAGTGGGCGGGGCGTTGAAATTTTAACTTCGGGCCCAGCAAGAGGCCTGTAGTAGCTTTCAACGAAAACAGTTGGATGAATAGATGTGTGGAGAGCCATATATGTATGGCGGGGCAAGGGTTTTGTGGCCGGGCGAGGGAGGGGAGGGAAACGCGACGGCTGTGTTTTATATAGAATAGCACCCACCCGGATGTCACACTGGCCCTGTGTCCCGGGGTAATGGGCTCCCACCCACCACAGGCTCAATGGCCAATGCGACGGAGACGAGCACCGAGGCCACGCGCTGCTATAGCGTATGCCCCCAACTTTACCTTACAGTGACTGACGTGTTTATTGCCGATACATGCAGATTTACTATTCAAAATTATTATAACCATGGGTAGGCTACTAGTTAATTTTCATCATCATTGGTAACCCCCATTTATGCATATTGTAAGGATGAATCGTTTGTTTCAGTGACTTTGTTATGTTATTTGGGTCACTGATATAAAAAAAAATCCACACTGGACGTCAGGAGGATTCGCGGGTTGGAAGGCCACTGCCATTCTATAGGGGTGGGCAGGTACCGGTACCAGTACCGGTACTAACGGTACCAGCTAAACGGTACGGTACCGGTACCAGATTGCTCGGATTTATTTATTGGATTTATTGATAATTCTTCATGTCCGATTTTTTTTTAGGTTGCTACTAAATATTGTTATTGTTATTTGACTATGATCGAGTACATCCATAATAACTATACATGCTATTTTTTATCGAAAAAATAAATATTCACTTCATTCAGAGAGAGAGAGAGAGAGAGAGAGAGAGATCACCACTCAGTGAGTGGATATCTCGGTGATATGGGTACTCGATCATAGTCTAATAACAATAACAATATTTATTAGTAACCTAAAAAATAAAAAAAAATCGGACATGAAGAATTATCCAGTAACTCCAATAAATAAATCAAATAATAATATAATGGAAACGGGAGCTGTGATGTAAACGGAAAGCAGGACAAAATGGTGGGAACTTGGGGGGACGGTCAGCGAGGCAGTGACTCAGCGTCTCCATACAGGGCCCATACCACGTGATACCACATTGAGGCGGGCGGGCGAACACCGAGCGTCACTAAGATCCAGACGGTACCGGTACTAGCGGCAATGCGCAGTGCCGAGTGATCATGACGCTTCCCGGCACCCAAGTGATCATGAGGCTTCGCGGTACCAGGTACCGGTACCGGGTACCGCGAGGGATTCCTCGCGGTACCCGGTACTGCCTCGCTGACCGTCCCCCCAAGTTCCCATCATTTTGTCCTGCTTTCCGTTTCCATCACAGCTCCCGTTTCCATTATTTTATTATTTTATTTATTTATTGGAGTTACTGGATAATTCTTCATGTCTGATTCTTTTTCTTTTTTAGGTTGCTAATAAATATTGTTATTGTTATTAGACTATGATCGAGTACACCCATAATAACTTAATAATATACATGCTATTTTTTTATCGAAAAAATAAATATTCACTTCATTCAGAGAGAGAGAGAGAGAGAGAGAGAGAGAGAGTTTTCTTTACAGGAAATTTATTTGGGAATTTCATCAGAAGACATAGATAAAAAAAATACTCCTGGTACCAGTACCGGTGCTAACGGTACCTGAGTTTTCGGTACCAGTACTACCGGTACTCAAATTAACGGTACTTGCCCATCCCTACCATTCTACCTCTGCGAGCGAACCACCTCACCTAGCCTCGCCTTCCGCCCTTGACGTCACCAACAGTTAAACAAGTAGTCTGACCATCACCCTATACATTGATGCAAGTACATACACACGCACACACTAGTACAACCACTTACACACGTAAGATAGTTTACACATAATTACTCATTCACGCACACTCACATACGCTCACACAGCCACCCATACGCCAGTACATTACAGTACTGAAAAATCAGTAGTGCGGTTGCGGTAGTGCGGTACTATTTTCGGAGTAGTGCGGTCCCATTTTTTTCCTTCTCAGTGCGGTACGCGGTGTGCGGTACTGCGGTAGCGGTAGTCAAAAAATGAAAAATCGGTCGGTACCACGGACGGGTCCGGTCGTCCGGGGTTGAAATGGCCGGCACCGCGTGGGTTAAAGAAAACTCGCAGTGTAGTAGTTTAGTCTGTCTATTAGTATTTAGTTTTGAACAATAACTAAAAAGTCAGAATGATTGAATCACTGATTCTGATGACGGATACCGATTGACTGATTGAGTCCGATTCACTGCAGAGAAAAAAAAATTATATATATATATATATATATATATATATATATATATATATATATATATATATATATATATATATATATATATATTACAGGGAATATGTGAAACTAGGGATTACACGTAAACCCTGAAATAATCAGGGATTTCATGTAATCGCTGTGACCATCAGCAAATACATGAAATCTCTAAATTTTGTTGGGATTTCGTGAAATCACTGGTTTATAAGGTGTCCTGATACACAAATTCCCTGTTAACTTAACAAGTATGAGGTTCTACAATGTGGTGATATTGAAAAGCTTATTAAGAAGAGACGCAGGCCAGAGGATGATATTTTGTATTATGTCTCTATAGATGACACCTATGATATAATCAAGCGGGCACATCTTGCCACTGGCCACGGTGGGAGGGATTGCATGCTGAAGAAAATTGGAAAGAAGTATGCCAATATCACAGAGTATGCTTTACAACTCTTCAAATCGCCCAATTTTATCAAATGAATTCAGTTCACGAGCCCAAATTGATCTCATTGATATGCAATCTATGGCACATAAGTCATTCAAATGGATCTTTGTTTACCAAGAACATTTGACAAAATTTGTCATCCTCCGTGCTCTGAAATCAAAACGAGCTGCAGAAGTTGCTCATCATTTACTGGATATCTTTCTTTTATTTGGTGCCCCGTCCATTTTCCAGAGTGACAATGGCAGTGAGTTTACAGCCGAGGTGATAAATGAACTCAAAGTACCGTGGCCTAAACTGGTCATAGTACATGGTAAACCACGGCATCCACAGAGCCAAGGGTCAGTGGAACGTGCAAATGCCGATATTAAGGATATGCTTGTGGCTTGGATGAGTGACAACCAGACAAATGAGTGGTCAGTGGGGATAAAGTTTGTGCAGTTTTATAAAAATTCCAGTCTACATTCTGGCATTAAAAGAGCTCCTTACAGTGCAATGTTTGGATGTGATGTTAAGGTTGGACTTACGTCATCATCCTTGCCAAACGAAATCATTGACCGCATGCAGAGTGAAGATGAATAAATAGTTGACCAGATATCATTTTAAATAAAATTGATGATTTAAATAAAGTTAACCAACATTACGAATTACATAATTTTTATTCTTAATTTTTGTGATTTTATATTATTCCAACATATTTTATCATTTAAATGAAAGTGCATTATTGACATATCATGTAATAAACCTTATGAAGAATGTTACATGATTTTTTTTCTTAATTCCTTATTATTTTATAGTTTCCTGCAGATATATTTTACCATTTAGATGTCAATGCATTACTGATATACCATACAAACTGCTCTATAGGTGTTATATTTTATATTAAACACATTTTTAGAGATTTCGCGTAATAACTGGAGTTAAAAAACAGTGATTTCACGAAATCCCTACAAAATTTAGAGATTTCATGTATTTGCTGATGGTCACAGCGATTACATGAAATCCCTGATTATTTCAGGGTTTACGTGTAATCCCTAGTTTCACATATTCCCTGTAATATATATATATATATATATATATATATATATATATATATATATATATATATATATATATATATATATATATATATATATATATACACATATGAGCATGCTGCGCGCAAATGTCGTCTTGGATTTTTTTTTTTTTTTTTTTTTTTTTTTACGTTGTGGCCTATTGCGCCTGTAGGCTTCTTCCCGCTGGGACCTGATGGTCGGCCCAAGTCTTCTTCGCGGTGGGGCCTGATGGTCGGCCCAGCCCGTTACGGCGCAGGCGAGTGTTTATAGTGGCACCATCTTGATAGTTTTCAAAGTACCGCAAAAAAGTACCGCAGGATTTTTTTGTGCGGTCTGCGGTATTTTCAGAAATTTTGCGGTAGCGTTTTTTTTTTTTTTTTTATTTATTTTTTTTTTTTTTTTTATTTACGTCGTGGCCTGTTGCGCCGGTACTACCGGACTAAGTACCGCACTTGCCCACCTCTGTTATCGCCCCAACTCGGGTGAAGCAGCAGGCGCAGGGTAGCGGGTCAGCGGTCACATGCCTCAGGCGTGTTCCATGGATATTAACCCTGTTGAGGTCTCATGGTACACTATTTTGACGCAGCATCTGCACAAAACAAGTTATTACAGGCGACTTACTTTTTTCAGTTTTCAAATAAAGTTTTTTTGCAAAATTGTTTCATTATTCCCTAATACCTTATAAAATAATGTTTGAAGTGTTGGATGCAAGAAACTGGACTCCTCTATGTAGTTTAGTTCCAGGGATATACCCCTTTAAACTTTTTGTCACGAATATGACTCATGATACCAATACCGTAAAAAAAATCTTATGATACCTGAGCAGGGTTAAATATATATATATATATATATATATATATATATATATATATATATATATATATATATATATATATATATATATATATATATATATATATATATATATATATATATATATATATATATATATATATATATATATATATATATATATATATATATATATATATATATATATATATATATATATATATGATTGCCGATCATTAAGAGGATAAAAAAAGTATGGTAAGTCAACTAAAGAAGAATTAGGTAACTTTTGTAGGAGTGAATTTGAGATGAAACCATCAACCAAAGTAATAACTATTTATATTACTTCCAGTAAATTTCATTGAGGCTTATGATGACAAGAAAATTGAGTTAATTAAGGTACACAAAATAGCCTGTCAAAGTATGTGCTGGTAAAAGTGAATTGTAAATGTGGGTTGTTTTGTCGACTGTAGTAGCAAAAGCAACGTTGGTTGGCAATATCTCTGGTTTGTTGGTGGTCATTCAAAATTGTCACCATATATGCTATTTCTACCAAGGACCCATAAGAGAATCTCAGGATCAACAATTACTACCGCCAAGCAATGAACACTGAGCCACTGAAATCCTTTACAAATCCTTTAAGAGTAATCCTGTCCTGAAGCACTTGATAATGTCTTATGAAATTCTATATATGTAACAATCAAATGTAGAGTTATTTAGCCCGACACATGAATTTTTTTGATGTAATATGGACTATGTATTGCTCTACCTTAGCACTAAGAATAATATCAGGGGTGAAAGTAAGCCGGCGCACAGTGGTACGCGGCGGTACGCCGTACCGGTAAGAGATATACAGCCGTCTACAGCTGGTACACAGGGGTACGCTTTTGAAGACACAACTTTCACTCCTGGCTACCTACCAGGCGACAGGATTTGTTTGTAAACATGAAACGCTCGTATTGCAAAATAGCTCATTATATTTGGCGGATTTCTAGCGGATTTGGATACCCAATCTAGCACATTTTCGTCCATCAGAGTTGACAGCACTGCCTGAGTGGCTTGCGTTCTCAGTTTCTCACGGGTTCTGGACGAGAAGAGTGGCGGCCAGTGTCGCGTGCACAGGGGTATGCCGTACCGGGAAGAGATATACAGCCGTCTACAGTCAGTATGCAGAGGTACGCTTTTGAAGACAGTACTGGCAAGTATCCAATCTTATTTTCACCCCTGACTAATATGTTACTCATGTAAGGAAAGGCATCATCTTCATCTCACATTTAATCTAAACACTGTACCACAGGGCCAGATGGGGCTCACATTTATGCTCTCCAACATATTTCCTTTCAGTGAATAACTAACAAACTAGTACAAGTTGTATTAATTATTCACTTACATTAACCTACAAAGTCAGTTCATCAATTACAAACAAATCTTTACCCCTTGTGTTAAGAAGAGCACAAACATACCCTGGCCCCATACAGAAGGAACATGTCTTCTCATCATGGTCCAGCAAAATAAATTAATATTAATTAACATTAGTTTCACTTGTATACAAGGCAGTGGGTACACTATTGGCTTCCTAACCTTGGCAGTGATGAACTGGAAAAAAGAGCCTCACAATAGTCTTCCGTACAAGAGATCAATTACATCACAAGCAACATCAGCGCACCATGGCAGTAGATCTCATTAATGAATACAACAGCTTCCATGTCAGGAGTACAACTCCCACACTTCAAAACAGTATTGCAAAACAAGAAGAATTGGTGATTCCTTCAAAAATATTACCAAGTGAATATATATATATATATATATATATATATATATATATATATATATATATATATATATATATATATATATATATATATATATATATATATATATATATATATATATATATATATATATATATAAAATCATGTGATATCTAACAAAAGACACTTCTCAGTGCACTGATATTTTGTATATTCACTGTATATTCATACACAAGAGCACTTTGAGTTTGATGAAAGAGCATTAAAAATTGTCATCATTTGGTAGACAGGCAGTAACCGTTGCTGGCATACAAACTACCTATACACTTACTGTTAATTACCTGAATGGTACTGGCAGTGCTAGTTTTATGTATCACTATAACAATAAAATTGTTTGGACAGTATAAGTCCCACAAACAATCAATAAAATATTTAAACTGAATGATACAACAAAAATACATACAAAATCACTTTTGCACTCCGTTGACAGACTATTCAAAATGAGTGTTAGATGGCTTACATATAAATTACAGCATACACAGTAAAATGTTTTGGGCGCTGATGTGCTAAAATCCAGGCATTGATTATATAGCTACGAATTTTTTTCCACATTTACAATACAATTGCATGTCTAGACTGTTGGCTCTTGCAGTGCAGTTTAGTACAGACTATGCTGTGTAAAAACATCTGATCCCTGTGAGAAATAGGTTATGTGTAAAATGCACGTGTTCTTTATAAATCTATGTATCAAACATCCCCTCTCATGACATCTGGATTCTTTTTCCCTTAGATGCTCTGAAATCGTTGCTAGATAATACAATGTGCTGCATTACATACAAAACTCCCTTGATGCAGCTTTGATTTGATTTAACTTGCAAAATTGTAGTTTTCTTTAATATGACCAAGGTGGCATCTTACCCAATGGCCCCCTGACATGGCCCTCTGACCTCATTGTGGAGGTTTAATAAGAGTTCTGATAAAGTTTCTGCATAAGTGCCATTTTGGCCTTTGGATTTAACTTAATACAAATTCAGTATTATGTAAAACCTTGAAGAGAATTACAAGGCAATGATCATGAACACTGCATGATACTTTGCATTGTTACACACATGCTTAGATTCATAAAAATCTACAAAAAAAGCATGGCCAACAGATGTAATTATCTAGATAATTAAATTTGTACACCAAAGGTAATTATCTAGTGCTAATTCTGTACTTTCACTGCTGCCTAGTTGGTGACAACAGTTTTCATAACTTTAGATTTATATACCTTCAATTTACCAAACTTGACAAAACCAAGGAAGCTTGTGATATGTTCCCTACTGCTGAGGAAAGGCACTGGTTATGCTTGTTTTTGGCCAGGGCTCTATTTTGTAAATCATAAGGAGGGCATTTGGGATTTTTTTCATCTAACCAATTTTTTTTACATTGAAAGTTATATCTAGTTTTCCATATATAGGACAAGTCTACATAATTTTAACTTTACATTATTCACTAATCAACAAGTAAGCACTGCTGATGTCTTCAGTACTTCTTTACATAAACTGAATCTTTCCTTCTTTATATGAATATCACATATATCTCATAAAAAACATAAAAAAAACACTAGTTTATTACACCAAGCATACCATGTTCTGCTGTGACTACCTACACTGATAAGGTGTATACAAACTCCACAGTGGCAGTTTTACATGCTAACAATGCCCATTTGTTATTCAGTGCTCATTTATAGGATCTTCATACCAACAGTGTGCAAGGTATTTATCTCCACAGTGGGTACAATATTTATAGTTACTCAAATGCCTGTTTCACCACTCACTTGCATGTCAAATGCTGGTTTTCATAATTTAATGGGCATTATAATTAATGAAAAAAATTACAGTACAAACTGTGATATTATAAATATGATAAATATCCATGTACTTAGATAATAAATATATTTTGTATGAAGTATCCCATAGTCAATCCCTGGCCACAATGATGAGAACACAGCCTATCATGTTGTTACTATGAGAATCAAAGTAAACGTAACAGAAAATGTTGTAATTTTAAACAGAAGAACTCATATATAATGTTTTCCTCAACAATCTGAGGCCACCAATGGCCTGAGCCAGATGAAGGGAACACCAGGGCCTCAAACTGTGGTGACAATGTAAATTTCAATTACTGCCTTTTTTTATTGTGCTATGGACACATGGGATGGGTATCTATTGTAGAAAAGTACAAAAAATCAATACATCACTTGTATAAAGTGGTCAATAGCCAACAGACATGACATGGATGCATTCAGAAGTCATATATGTATCTAAAACCTAACGCATTCTTAACCATTTTTACATTCATACAGATATTACTTTTACAACCATAAATGCATCAAGTACTGAGTTCCCTTGACTGTTAACAAGAATTTAATCTTCTGAATACAGTCTGATGGTACTGAAGGCAAGTGGATGCAGAAGTAAATAAATATTAATAAATCACTGAAGAAATGGCTAAAAATTCTAAAAAACAACAGGTTAACAAATATTCATTTTGCATATAGTCAACCATTATCTGCAGCTGACTTTCCTAACAATGTACCTCTAGGATAACTCAGAGTAGATACTATGGATGTACCTGGAACACAGACCACACACACACACACACACACACACACAAACACACTCAGCCAATGGCTTTTTGTTGAAATATTTTTCCTAGTATCATTAATATGATAACCTTTTATAACATAGTTCTTTTCTTATTAGAACTACAAAAAAGTGATTTTCTTTTTTGGTGTACTAAAACTAAATGGGTATGAATGTCACTGAAAATTTACACTGGTGCACCATACACTTATGAGTATGTTTTATGCTGCATTGCAGATTTATTTGACCTTATTTCCAAGTCTAATTATGTGTTATCCAGTTGAATGGGTTAGTACATTTTAGGGTTTCAGAGTTCACAGTACAGCACATCTGATATTATACTGATGGAATTATTTTTCTCTATTTAAGTATCCAATCAGTGTTGAAGAATTTTGATTTTCCTGTTTGGATGTGAAATTAGATGAATTAAAGCAAATCATGTTTCCCCATTGTAAAGGTATGTCCAAAATAGTTGAATAATAAAGTACTGTAGGGCAGGGTTGTTTTAATCTGGAGAGAGAGAGAGAGAGAGAGAGAGAGAGAGAGAGAGAGAGAGAGAGAGAGAGAGAGAGAGAGAGAGAGATTTACATAGATTTACATAGAAAATCAGACCACACAGACCCCATGGTCCAGACTAGGTGGTCTGTCCTTAAACCTAAGTGATTTTACATTAATCAGATGGCTCCAAAACGTTGCTTTTCTACTCTAGTTAATATTAAGTTGAAGGAAGTGACGGTCGAGCTTGTTTTTAAAGGAGTCAATCGTGTTACACTGGACCACTGATGGTGGGAGCTTATTCCATTCTCGCACTACAACGTTGGTGAAGAAAAATTTGGTGCAGTCTGAATTTACTTGTCTACATTTGAGTTTTGTGCCATTGTTCCTAGTTCGCAAAGTGTCATCGATCATAAACAATTTTGTTCTGTCTACATTCGTGAAACCATTAAGTATTTTAAAACATTTGATCAGTTTTCCTCGGAGGCGACGTTTCTCAAGAGAGAACATGTTAAGGGTGGAAAGCCTTTCTTCGTAGGATTTGTTGCGCAAGGAAGGGATCATTTTTGTTGCTCGACGCTGAACACCTTCTAGTTTAGCAATGTCCTTTGCATGGTGGGGAGACCAAAACTGTACCGCATATTCCAAGTGGGGTCTGACTAAGCTATTGTAGAGCGGAAGTATTACATCTTTATTCTTGAATAAAAAGTTTCTTTTAATGAAGCCCAACATTCTGTTCGCTTTATTTGCTGCATCGATGCATTGATGTGAGAATTTGAGGTTTGACGCGATTTTAATCCCCAGGTCCTTAACACATTGAACGCTTGTGAGTTTAACCCTCTGAGTACCGCGCTATGGCGAGAAAACTAGTACACCCCATACCGCACTATGTGCAAATTTTTTTTTTTCTTTCAAAACACTCGAATCTATCCCAAAACCATAAAAAATGTTGTCATTCCCCTTTCCGTAGCTTAGAAGTGTACCCCCTTCATCTCACCCACAGCCCCGCCCCACCCGTCCAGCCCCGCTCAGCCGAGAGCGAGTTCATGTGGCTGTGCCCGCCACTCCGTTTCAGCACGGTTTTGTAGTTCCACACTTTTTACACTCAGTGCATCATGGAACAATTATATTTCGAGAAATAAGACCGGTTTTGAAAATTATAAAATGACGATACGGTATCGTCACCCGTATGGGAAGCAACATTTTGTTTTTGGCAGAGGGTGGTAAGCTGTCCTGAACTTTTCCTTTGTTTTCACTATGTGGCGTATCCCATAGGATCACGAGAACCTGGGAGAGGCTAGCCCAACTCTCTAGCTATCACGTGATACCCGGCTGGTCTTCGGGGAACCAAAACTTTTCGCGAAATAAGACCGAGTGTAAGGGTAACTCAGTGACGATGTGGTATCGTCACCCGTACTGGCGGTAACATCCAGTGGTGACGATACCGTATCGTCATCGGTACTCAGAGGGTTAACGCCGAGTATTTCGTAATCGAACTTCTTATTTTTTGTTCCAACTTGAAGGACCTGGCACTTGTCTACGTTAAAGGGCATCTCCCATTTATCCGACCAAGCTGAAATTTTGTGCAGATCCTCTTGGAGGCTTTGCCTGTCTTCGTCAGTGAGAACGGAGTTACCAATCTTTGTGTCGTCTGCAAATTTACTAATGCGATTATTGAGTCCAACATCCACGTCGTTGATGTAAATAATGAAGAGCACTGGGCCAAGAACCGAGCCCTGAGGGACGCCACTAGTGACCAGCGCCCACTCTGAGTTAAATCCGTCAATCACTACTCTTTGTTGTCTGTTGCTCAACCAATTCGCGATCCATTGGTTTACTTGACCGTCAATACCTATTTGCTTTAATTTATAAAGTAATTTATGATGTGGGACTTTATCAAACGCTTTCTGGAAATCAAGATAGACTACGTCCACTGATTTGGTTACGTCATAAATTGAGAAGAGATCGTTATAAAAGGTCAGTAGGTTTGACAGGCAGGATCTTTTGTTACGGAAGCCATGTTGTGAATCTCCAATTAATGAGTGGCTTTCGAGGTAACTCACAATTTTGTCTCTAATTATGCTCTCGAGTAGCTTACCTACAATTGAAGTTAGACTAATGGGTCGGTAGTTACCTGATATTTTTTTGTCTCCTTTCTTAAAAATCAGAGAGAGAGAGAGAGAGAGAGAGAATTAATTTTCAGTTACATAATACACACACACATGTATATATGTCCAGCCAGAAAAATAAGCTTGAGAGAAAAAAATGCATCAATCACTTAAGAAACTTGATATGACAGGTCTGGAATAAACTCTACATTTAACATTAAAAATGTACTGAAAAAGAAAATAATGAGATCAATTACAATGAAATTATTGTAACTATATATTGTGTTAGGCTGTTATAAGCCACTGAATCGGCTTCATATAACTGAGCTGCTGTTAGCCGGTTATGTTAATGGAAAAATCTTACCCACCACCACTTGTCATCTCATCTTTACATGTGCTAGAAACAGTTGATTTTGGCAAGTAAACGAAGCTTAACATGATACCAACCATGGGAGAGACAGGGCGCATATAGCGGGTATGTCTTACTAAAAGTTTGATTCTGCATAGCTTTGCTACTGGGAATATTTTAGTATAATCATAAAAGAGAGAAAATGAAAGACAAGATATAGTATGGTCATTAGGAATAGAAATAGCAGGATAAGTATGATAAGAATGATTGAAGAACACTTGAGTTTTGTTCACCTGTCACAAGTTTGAATGGCATACCTGTGGGTTAGACCTATTATCAACTGCAAACCATGCCTCTGCCTCACAAGCAGTGTGCATCACCACTTAGCAACTGCTGATTTATATAAAAAAAAGTTGTGTGCAGTCATTGTATTTTTCAATGTACACATTTAATATTTTTCACAATGGAGTTCACAACCTATAAATTTGCAAAGTACGAGGATAGATTGTGCACCTGTACAAAGAGCTATTGGTTTCACCATCCTCTCACTATTTCATATGCTCCTCCTAAGCAAGTAATCTCATTTCCACTCGCCATAAGTTCACCTGTTATGCCTCATTTTATAACTGTCGTTGAGGCACTGAGATGGAAAAACCAGTGTTCTTCAATTTTCTTTATCATACTTATTATCCTGCTATTTCTACACCTAATGACCATACTATATCTTGTCTTTCATTTTCTCTCTTTTATGATTATACTAAAATATTCCCAATAACAAAGCTATCTCTTCCACATTTTTTCTCAAAACTCTTCCTAATTTTACTCAGCATTCTCATAATTAAATGGTAAATCACTTGCAGCCTCCATTTTTTTTCTTCAGATTAGCATATTTAGAACTTTCAATGGTGATGTGTGACAAGGTAAGTCATGTGCTCTGGGAGAAACAGAATGACTAGGGGAGGGGATGATCAAGATGGAAATCAAAGCCAAATTACTGCATAAAGTAAGTTGTCATCTACACATCTAAAGATGAAATACTTGATGCAAGACATTTTATAATTCCTAAGATGATGACCTTTGTTTTTCATCATATTTACATTGTAAGTAGTTTCAAGAAACATGAAAGTTTTGGCCTAGTGGAAATGAAGAATCCCCATTCTATGGACATTTGATTCCTTTATCAACTTAAATATCAATGGATTTTTTTTCCAAACACAGTACCATTAACTGCTGTACTGAGAATATTGTATGCTGCACATAATAAAAAAATAAGGGTCTGGTCCAAGCAGAGTAACATGGTCAGTCCCTTATAAGTAATAAGTGTGGTGCATACTACTTTGAACCTAATAATTCAATACTTTCTATATATCAATGGAATAACATTTTTAATCCATTCAGCTCTATGCCCAAAGAGTTTCCCCTTATCACATGAGTAGTCAGATTTTTTAACCATTTCCACTGTCCAAAATTTATTTATATATTCAGGTTATTAGGCTGTGTTTAATGTCTCTCTTAAAAATGCAGAGGCAGTTTAAATTCTATATGCATGTCTATGTCAGTATCAGTCTTTTCAGGTGAGAGATGCCATGATGCAGGGGTGGTACAGAAATATCAAGAATTTTGAGGGAGAGAGAAATTAGGCAACAGATCTACTTGCACCCTGATGATGACATTAAATTAAGTTTTAGTTGGGGAAATAAAAATTACAACAATATTCATGATCCCTGTTCATCCAAATATTTCAAAGGTCACACACAGGAGGAAGCCCTCAGTATCACATAAAACAATTGCAGTTAAATAATATAAAAAAATAAATCATCAAGATTTCATATTTTCATGATTTGTAAAAAGTAACCATACTTTCTGGTGAGCATAAAACCTCATGGTGAGTTTAAAAAAAATGTTTTTAGCAACTTTCCAACATTTTCATATTTTCAATGTGTGCCATATCACTTTTCTGTCATTAAGAACTCATGGATCTTTAGAAAAAGGGAAATCATGTAAAATAAAATTACAATGTTCCCTATTTTTTTATGACAAACAACTGATTGCATATTCTTTAAACTAAAATAATAAAATTAACAACTATAAATACTGATGATCAATACAACAAATAAAACTTAATATGATGTACACCAAACGCACACTAAATGTCAGATTTTTATAACCTAACACATTAAACAGCACCATAATTTAAATCATTATAAAAATTGAAGTTTTTGCTTAGAATGTTAAATAAGTATCAAGAACACAACATGCTAAGTTCTGGACTTTTAAAATAATGGTGCAAAATGCTTTATATCTTTAAAGAATTCTTAATTACAGCAGCTAAAACACCCAAAATACATGGTAGTGAAAAATATTTTACCTTCTCGAACATAAACACAGAATTTCCGAGTATATAAATATTTTACTCATATTTGTGGTGCACCAGTGTAGTTTTCCACTAATACATACAATACTTTTCTTTTAATTATTATAAATGCATTATACCACTCATCCAGTTTATATGACTGGCAATGCTACTCAGTTAGTACATTTACAGAAACTAATTATGATCAGGAAGCAATGTGCTTCCATTCAAATTGAGGCTGAGGTGCCACAGAGGCTGGAGGGCTGGTGGGTGGAGGTGGGGAGGCTGGGAGAGGGTTGGGCTGTGTGTCTGCAGCAATGCATGATTCAATTATTTTTACTTTTTTTGTTGTTGTTAATTCATGAGTTTGAGGAGAAATTGAATACTGATTAGAGAAAAAAAAATATACAAAAACATATTCAAAACGGACTCATTGTCACTGATACAATTAGATTCCACTGGTTTTGATCCTTGCAACACAAATGCCCATTTATTGCCATGAGGCAAAAGCATATCAAAGCTGAGGTATATATATCACAAAAACCTGAGAAAAAATCCATCAAAACATGAATGTCAATAAAATTTCCGTTTCATATGATGCATTGAATATCTAAAAAAAAAAAAAAAAAAAAAAACAAAAAAAACTTTTGGGTTCAAACTCATGCAAAGCATTTGTAACACACAATCCCAAGTGACTAGTATGACAAAGCGACTTAGCAAAAGGCCAATTCGCTACAATTTTTGTATGACGCAGTAGAAGAAAACAGATGCCAGTACATTCTGTCATCTTAGAAAATAATTCCTCCTAAAGATGTTCAGAAGAATTTCTGCATGGCATATTAAAAGTCCCTTGACTTCAGAAAAAAATGACACCTGATCCATATAAGATGAGTGTCATACCTTTCATGATGGCAGTCAGCTATCTTCTACCAAATCCACTCAAAGAGGAGTAAACAGCCCTATGTCCTACAGAGATCACATTGAGCGTATCTGAAGTTTGTTGAAAGGTGAGGAGGGATATTGTCATCTTGGCATGGGTAGGTTGTTTTAGTAAATATATGGCACCACATATTGGGCAGAGGAGGTAGGAAGATTCACCTTCTCTCTTTTACAGCAGTAAATAAACTAAAAGGTAGTAGATAACTGAAGTACAAGCCATTAATTCAATATCACTAATATCGATTAAACAAAGAAAGTTGTTAGAAGTGGGTTCAGAATTACATTTCTTTATGGTCTAAAAACTTTTGCATTGGCAGTTATGAAATAAAAGATATTTCTCTCATGATTAAAACAACCTAGTGAGGAGAATGATCAATACACATTTGAATGAAAATAAGAACATTATAAAACAGTAAAGTAATAGTCTTATCATATAATGGGCAGTGTTGGCATACTAGGAACTATCTTGAGCCAGACCCCACAGTAGTCCAAAGCTATAAGGACCTATAAATAACAAAATACAAAAACACACACACATAAAATTAACCTAGGGAATAAAATCAGATCTCTTATAAGTCAATGAGGACAAAAAGAGATGCAACAAAAGATACATATTTGCAGACACACAAGACGAACAATTATACATAATGGGCACCCGTTTTGTTGTGTGTGGATTGGTCTGGCCGAGATGTTCCTGATGTCTGGCAGTGGTAGTTTCTGAGTGGCCAAATGTCACCATTACAATGCCACCTCCCAGATATATGGCAGTTATGCTACTGTTAGTAATCAGTCTATAAGACACTATAATAACTACTAATCTTTACAATCAGATAATTAATATAAATACAATTTTAATTAACTAACAACAATTATATTTTCTTATAATTTTCATGTCACTCTAGTTGCCAAATATCTGTACGAGACAGCAGTTCTGGATCACTAGGATTAGGTATATCCTAATGTTGGTCACATGACCCTTTTACACAAAGTAATAGTATTAAGAGCTCCTGGCAGTGGACAAACTATGCTGGTTGTTCAACTCTCACGCTATTTACAAATATACAAAGCAGACTGTACACACAGACACAAATATTTCCCCTTAGTTTGCACAGAATATCATTTTTGGTCCAGTATTTGGTCCATATAATCCATAAGTTCAACATTCTGAGCTCCCAATGTGGTGAGGTCTCCCTCCACCACAGTCATAGAGGAATGCTCACATCACATACACACACTGTGTTACTCCGTAATGGAATGAGATCAAGACCTAACTTTGTCTTTAAAAATAATTTTCCCTAAGATCACACAGCTTTAGTTAACTCTAAAGATAAAGATTTAGGACAAGAAGAGCCTTTGCGTTTGTGTTTACGAGGCCATGATAAGCTGGGATAACACAGCTGAGAGACGACTTGCTTGGCCTCAGGGGACAGCTGCTCGAGGGGCACCTGCCGGGTCGGTTCCAGTTGACCAATGGGAATCCACTCATCAGCAAGTCTGCCAAAAGAATTACACAGTTGTAGTTACTAGAGAAATGGACGAATACACATAACAGCAAAAAGCAGAAACAAATGGAAACACTTGAGAGAGGCCTATGTTCAGTAGGAATGATAAAGGCTGCTGCTGCTGCTATGTCTTATACATTTTAAGGAATCATTATGATATTATATGATGCTGCACAATAACCTAATAATGCAGACACCAAATGGTCATGTAATGTCAGTCCTGTGACTCAAAGAACATGAAAAGATTACACCATTAGCTACAAGCGGAAATGACTCTTCTAACCCTTATGTTAAGAAGCTAATGCCAAAAGTCTGCGGTTGTCTTAAGTCTTCCTGTATAACAGAATGGAAGAAAGTACAATAATATGAAAATTATGAAATTTAAAATGGCTTCTTGAAAAGCAAATGTAAACAAACTAACATCTTCATATACAGGAATTACAGTACTCAAGGCTGGACACTACAGAACACTTGACTTGTCCTTGCCAACACTTCTAAATGGGGCAGGGGGGACTCAAGTATCTTTCAATGGCTTAAAAACTCAATTTTTCCACCTGTCAACTTGACACAATCTTCCAAACACCTATTCCTCATTTTTTAATAACACTCAGCTGTCCCCATCTTTTTTGCTAAATATTCTCGGTCTATCTATATTATAGATAGACCGAGAATATTTAGCGTAGAAGGGGACAGCTTCTATAACTAATAATCTAAACTGGAAACTTCATATCTCTTATTAAATCAGCTTCCTCAAGGTAAGGTGTTCTGTATCATCTCCAACAAGTTTTTTGACCCCTCACTGATGCTATCCATAAACAAGGGCCACATACATACTGATTATGCATCTCGTGTGTGGAAAAATTCCACACACACATAGCCTTATTTGGACAGAGTAGAGTCAAAGGCTTTTTGTCTCATCAATTCTCCTCTTATTGATAGAATTCTACCTCTTAAACTCTGCTGCAATGTTGTATCTCTTTCTATCTTCTATGTATTTTTGGGGTTAACTGCTCTACTGAACTTGCCAACTGCATGCCTCCACTCTGCCCATGTCCCCGCTGCACACATTTTCCTCCTGCCCACTCCTCTACTATTCAAATCCCCTAAACAGGAGTTAACCAACATTTCCATTCTTTCATTCTTTTTACTGGTAAACTCTGGAACAGCCTTCCTTTATCTTTATTTCTTCCTGTATGCAGCTTAAACACTTTTAAGAGGGGTGTCAAAACACTTCTTCTAATGGCTCTGTCCTCTCTATTTCAAACACTTCAACTGAACACTGTTTGTGGGAGCAGTACCATTGCAGGCTTTTTCGTTTCTTCTTCTTCTTCTTCTTCTTCTTTTTTTGTATCCTTGAGCTGCCCCCCCCCCCCCCAAAAAAAAAACACCTGCAGAGCAAGATCTGAAATCCTTGCCATACATCCAGGCCTTCTCTCCACTTAGTACAGGGCTATAGCATAGGAAGAAATTATGAACAAACACAGGATTTGAACTTGTGATTTTCTTGGTTGTGTGCTGACCATTCTAAATACATTACCAAATTCCTAGGTTTACTAGTGCATATTACTAATATAAAAAAATAACTGTAGGAGCTATATCCCTTTTGGTTGCCTCTTTTAACACAATGGAATACCAAAATGTATTTGTAATATGCATGTCTCAGATGGGAGAAGTTGATAATAATAATAATAATAATAATAATAATAATAATAATAATAATAATAATAATAATAATAATAATAATAATATATAATATATAATAATAATAAAAAATAATAAGAATGATGATGATAATAATAATAATAAAAAACTCACATTGTAAAGGTTTTCTCAGATAAAAAGTAGGGTGGGGGGACACCAAACCCCAACCTTTTGGCGTAAGAGCTGCAACTCTTGGTCACCATTTCATGAAATGTTATGGAAGGTAGAGAAGATGGAAAGCATTACAACTCCTTGAAAGAGGTCCTTGCCTGCTTGTTGTCCACTAAATAGGAAACCACGTGAGAGGACACCAGCTTATAATGGGGGGACACCAAACCCCAACCTTTTGGCGTAAGAGCTGCAACTCTTGGTCACCATTTCATGAAATGTTATGGAAGGTAGAGAAGATGGAAAGCATTACAACTCCTTGAAAGAGGTCCTTGCCTGCTTGTTGTCCACTAAATAGGAAACCACTTGAGAGGACACCAGCTTATAATTTTCCCACCTAAGCTAAGATTTCAACTGGAACCTCCTGGGCTGAACATTCTTGGCAATACCAACTACCAGGCAGCTCATGAGAAACCCACAGAGACATGGAAATCTAAGTAAAAGGAGGAAACGCTACCTGGTAGAAGAGGCCATACATTACATAAATCATTAAACCATATGATATTTAGTCAAAGAATGAGATATGTGATGGTTTATCTACAGTACTACTGTATAAAAAGCAAATCATATAACTCACATTCATTAATACACTATATGATTGTTTAATATACCAATACACAAGACCACTGCATATCAATCAATTATTACATTGAAGATAATAAGCATTTCATTAATGTGCATTAAGTACTCTCTTATTGGAGTCATTAACAGGGTTCGGTTCATAATCAGGAAATTTGAGGCCGAGTCTTTATCCTGACATACGCAATTTGGGTGGGTCTCTTTAGTCCCTGTTCATTTAATAGAGAATTAGACACAGACCTATGGATAAAAGGTTCATCTTCCTTGCTGACAAAATGGGTCCCAATTCTATAATAATGGAGATGCAGTATTACAGGCCTGATGACAGGCCTAATATAAGAGTTTTGTTCTTTTGTAGTGAGATGCTGTAAAGGCATGCACCTTTAGTTTCCTTTTTGTCCAAACCCATATCTCCACTCTCCCCAGTAGAATGGAACATGTAAAATTAGGAAAAAAAAAAAAAAAAAAAAAAAAAAAAAAAGTACAGTAAAATTTCCTCATTTTAGTGCAAACACTGTCATTGAGGTCTGGATCACTTTTCTCACTGGAATAAGGCTTTGTACCTGATGCGACATTTTTATTCTCAAACAAGCAGAGGTGGGCACCCACTATTTTTTTGTTAGTACGGAATTCGCAATTCTGCTAACTTTGTTGGGCATTCCGCTACTCGCTAATCCGCAAATTTTCCGGCTTAGCCGGTCCGCTATCGCAAATCCACTAATGCTAATGCTAATATTTTTTTTAGTCCACTAATAAAGTCTGCAACAGTCTGGTAACCATTTCCATTTTAAAATGTAAATCACTGTGAAAATATCAAAATAAATCAAATACAAATACTGCAAGGAATACGTCTCTAAGACTCGGCGAGTTATTGTAAACTGCCTCCCACGCAGGCTGCCGGGACAGGCCGGCTGCACAAGACAGTTCTAGAATATTCCTGCCCATGCAGCCTGGGCAGCCTGCCGCCTGCATGCTGCGCAGACCAGCTGCACATCAGACATCTAGAATAGGGTGGCCAGATTTCTGGATGTGAAATCCGGGACACTTTAATGAAAAAAAAAATTCCGGGACAGTGCATGAAACCCGGGACAATTTTATTTTCAGGATGAACCATTAAAATCCGGGACTGTCCCGGAAAATCCGTGACGTCTGGCCACCTTAATCTAGAAGTTTCTCCACACTTTCAAGAATACTCTTGAATTTCCCGGAAATTTCATTGTTGGCGGATTTTTACAGTTTGCGTTAGCAGACTATAATTTTGGCATAATGTTAACTGCAAATCCGCTCATTTTTCTAATTTTTTGCTAACGCTATTCCGCAATTTTTTGTTAGTCCGCTATTAGATGATTAGCGATTAGCGGACTTAAATTGCGGAATGCCCACCTTTGCAAACAAGTAATATGCTTTTGAATGGCAGTCACCGATGCATATAACACACGGACCTTTAGATTCAATGTTTTGGCTTGGACGCTATTCAAACACAAGAACTTCACAACTGTTCATCAGTTGGCTCTCCTGCAATCAGGAAATAGGATCAACAATTTTGTGTAAAACATACCAAAACCTATGGTAATTGAGACAAAGTCAAATTTGTCCAATCTGGGAGTGACTGTGGCAGAAATTTCTGTTACATCATCATGTGATTCGTGACATATGAAGTTTATGGAAACTCCATGAGGTCATTTGTCTGGAACATTTGCAAATGTTGTCATGGGTTATTGATAATTATGAGATCTGCACTGAGATCTTTCGCTTCACCAGAAGGAAAGGAGTCCTTCTGTACTAGAAGTCAAATTCACAAAATTTTGCATAGCTTTGAAGGTTTTGGGCTATTTTTATGAGAACATTACTAAGTGATGAAAATGGTAAACAATGGTAGTAGACTTATCTCAGTCGTACAGAGTTACGCTGACCCCAAACCTGTTGAGTGGTGAGATCAAGTTGATACGGCAGCAAGGGTCAGGTCACCCAGGTCAGTGTGGTGTGGTCTTCAGTAACAGGTGGTTGTCGAGCAGATAATATATTGGGGTCGCTCTTCAGGATTTAAACCTCATTTGACATCCTCTTTATCCAAGAGGTAGACTTCATACCTTTGGTATGGAACCATGAACAAGCCACTTTCAGTTTGAGAACTATTAAATATCATATAACAAACAGTAAGCCAACTCTAGTTTTATTCTGGGCTATCTTGCAGATGTGGATATCTTTTCTATCCTTCTTGTAAACAAGCTCACTTCACTCTCAGGTTGCAGAGAATGCTTAACAACTTCTTAAGTGAAGATCTTACCCACATCTTTTAATAATAATGGTTAAGTTAGGCAAAAACTTTTAATTTCAGTACTGAAAATCAAAATGATTAATCCGATGATAGATTAATTGAGGTTTGAAGGCAGTATAAAGGTTACTGCAAATAATTTTAACTATGGAGCATATCTGTTGCTTATAACAAATTGAAAATGGTGTTCAGTTGAAGACGTACTCTTGGATGCTCCAAACATTTAGCTTATAATGAAAAAGTGTGCAATGCAACTCCACACATCATCAAAGTCATTCTTATTTAAGTGATTGGGCTCGGGAACTGATTGGCTATAATATTCAATAAATAATTCAGACATAATTAATTAGCTACAGTCATGAGATACTGAACATATTAAAAAATGGAAAAAAATATAGAGATAAAATAATTAAACCAGCATTGCTTAACATCGTACCGTCATTTCTTAACATCTTAGTATTTGTACAAGATGCTCTATGTGACAATACTGCAGAAATGGTTTGATTTCTAATTCAGAAGTTAATTTTTTAGGTCTTTATTACAACAATATTGATTTCATTCAATTTACTTTTAGATAATATTGCACCACTGGAATTAATTAAATCGGCATATCATAACACATGCAACTGGTGGAACACTCTTACAGATAGCTTATGAAAGAATAAGACTGCATTTTATCACTTTTGTTTAATACAAAGGCAAGATATCATAATGAGAAATATTTTTCCTTTTTCACTGTCCAGAGCAAGGTTTAATGAAAACTACTTTTAAGTCGAAAATTCATAAATTACTCTGCAAAACAATGGAAACTAAACATGAACAACCCAAAATGTAAGTGGGTCAAATATTTTCTAGTGCTGAAACCAAAGAGCGTGCATACCACCAGGTCATCATTATAAAGAATGAATTTAGAGCCATTTGAGTTCAACTTATGTAATATGATCAGTATTTCATCCTGATTAACTGGTATATTTATATGAGGCATACTTATATCTTCTGCCCTTAATATTTACAAGTGTTCAGTATCTATGGAGTCTTCAGAAATCAAATTAGTTCGTTCGTAGGCCTCAATCACATAAATAAAATGCTATGACTACTGTAGCCAAAGCTACAATGTGCCCTTCTCTGGTTCTTCTTGCTCCCAGCTTATTTCAATTGCATCTCAAACACTGCGTCATACCAGTGATGACTAGGGAATAAAAATAATTATGAAATGGGGATTACACAGAAGATAGGTGATACACAAAGTTCTGCATCTAAAGAATAAAGAAGTTGTGTGGACTTGCAGATGACAGTTCACACTAGTTTGCTATTCATATCAAGTCATCAGTAGCTCAGCCAAGTAAGAAAAGTAGTGTACTTCAATAAGGTAGATACTGATTTCAAATTACTCAAAAATAGTATTAAATTATAAATATATCCACTACTTCAGAAAGAAAACCATGGATGAAAGACTGAAGAAATAATTCTAGGTGCACAGGCAGTAACTGTGAATGAGAAGGTCCACTCATAAAGAACAGCTGTGCTGACACTGCAGTATATAATTTCAAATTCCTCATCAGTACCTATACAAGAGCAAGAGCTCCCTTCTACATGCACCGTACATCTAAGGTGGTGGTATACAGGTGACTGGCAGTTCCTTCACAAACATGTCTGAACACCAGATGGTATTCAGCACATAGTCAAATAAAGAACTTGTACACTTTTCACTAGCAACTTCAGTATGTACTTAAGTAACGATCCTGTAAAAGTCTTTAATCCTAACTAGGCAGAAAAATAGAGAGCAGTTACTCCCTGGGGGTGTCCTTACGACTTCCATAATTAGACCACGTAGACATACACTCATCCCACCAAACCTAAACAAACCAATATTTGGTATGACTTTGCTGACACTAATGTTCACAGGTTGACGGAGATAGAATTATGGAATATGAAATGATCTGTTTACTTTCAGTCAGCTGACTTGGCATGGTCACACAGCATAAATGATGAGCACACTATAAGACTCACTGCATAGCCACCAAGGTTTCTAGAGAAATCCTGTAGATTCCTTGGTTACCACTGCATGCCTCATGTCTATATATGCACCCAAGCACACAAGCACACATGTGCGGACACACATACAAATGCATGCAAGCACACACACACACACACACCATGTCATCTTTTCTATTACCGCCTGACCCTTGCCTATAAAGTCTCACCCTGGTGTTGCAAGCCATTGCCTGCCCATTCCCTACAAATAGACATACATGCCATATGTCACATTGCCAGTGCCTTCCTTTAATTTTTTTTTTGTGGGGGGGGGGTGTAGATTGGACATTGTAAAAATGAGTGCATTTGTGGTGGGTAGCCTAACAAGAGCAAGAAGAGGCTTAGAGAGGGTTGTATGACTTTTATACAATATTACGAAGCAGAAAGACACAAGGCAACCTATGCAACAGTTAGGAAAGTATAGTTTCAAGTAAATTTGAGTTACAAATTTCAGCTGGTGCACAGAAATCTGTACTTTTGTTGTACATGAGTTACTTATTATTTTTCAGTGTGTTCATTCCAAGTGTAAATGAGGCAAAACACTAAGAAACTTATGCAATCACTCAGCAACTACATTATTCTCACCCTCAACCAATCAGGGGCAAGGAGGGACTCAGTCACAAAGAGGCTGACACAGCCAATCTGAGTCTGCGGTGTTCTTGCCCCCAGTTAGTTAGGGGTCAGTCTCCTGCCTGTCAGACTCTTCTTGGTGCACTCATGATACTGACTTGCCTCACAGAGTGGCTCATTGATATGCAACAAATTTGATTGATTCTAAATGCATAATATTCTAATAGAATTGATACTGTGACCCAAATTCAGAGCTTCAAGATATATATATGTAATGCCCCGACGAGCTTACTTTCCATCCTTCCTATTTCTCAACACGGCCTCTGCGTGTATCGAAATAACACGAGAAATTAATCAAGAGTGAGGGTATTCCCCGGCTGCCTGGGATTGAACCCGCGACCAGCGTGACGGGAGAGCCACTCCTTACCGAGTCGGCCAAAGAGGTACCCCACTGGCTAAGTGGGTTATGGGAGGCTCGTTCATCAGGCCGTCGCCGCACTACATATATATATATATATATATATATATATATATATATATATATATATATATATATATCTATATATATATATTTTTTTTTTTATGAGACAATCCTGAGTGGGGGAGGCCCACGAAGCTCATGCCTAGAGTAGGTCAATGGATCCTGGTGAAAGTTACTTGGTATGGGAAAGGTGCCTGCATGGAGACTTGCTCAGACTGATGTTCTACTGTACTATAACTGCAACTGCAAGTAACATTTTTCTTTACTGCATGCTTACATATCAAGGTATTTTCAGCTTACTTAACCCTAGCATATAATGATAATTGCTTCTGCAGACACACCATATCTTTAATTTTTCAGGAAGTCACAGGGCTGGTAGATGACACTAGGGAGAACACTTAAAAACAAATGTCCAAATTTTTCCTCACAAAAAAATAGATGCAAGCTGAGGAATAATACAAAATTTATAAAACTTTTCTTCATCAGTAGATGGAGTTCATCACGGTATGAAGGCTTCATCTGACCTTCAGACAAATGTTACAAGAAAAATGCCAAAATGTTTCAGCACCACCACCTTTGAATATTTCTCAAACTGTGTATGAGATTTTAAATAAAAGGATTTTATATACAAACTGCCTTCACTTATCTGTCTACCCACTCACTTTCTAATGCCTGTGCACATCAATTCCACCATAACCATTACTCAGAATATCTGAGTAATCACTTATTCCTGGATAACAAAGAAAATACCACGTCTTTCTTGTATGCACGCTACCCTTTGTATGACATTCTAATACTCAACAATTTTACCAAATGGCCAGCCAAATAATGAAGTTTACTTCAAGAAATTTGACTGATGGAGGAAAAAAGTATATCCTATCTTGTGAAAACCCATCATCAATAACAATTGTTATCAAATTGTGTCATATAAAGAGGTAATAATAAAGATTTTCTTGTAGACCAAAGGAAAATATCTTAAAGTTTGCTAATACCATTTAAAAATAACTTAAGAAATTATCATGCATAACTCTGCAACTGTAACACTTACATTCCTGGTGGAGACCATCTTACTAAGACTTCAGCAGAATCTTTGTTACATGCGCGTCTTGCAAGGACCTGGCAAAAAATGATAATATATAAGACATGTGTACAATAATTGATGAACTCCTGTAATGACAATGTTAGGAAATCACATATTCAATTTATTATCATGTGATTAACATAACTTTACCCAATAAAATTGTCCTTTGGTTAGGTCTTACCTTTTGGAGTTCAGCTCTTCTCAATTAACACAAAATTGCTATTAAAGTCACTAGGAATAATCTTAAAAAATCAAACAAAACCTAAATAAAAATTAATGATGCAGAAAGGCAGGTGAGCACTGCAGATTTTAAGAAGCTCAGATCAAGGTTGGAAATTTTCTTTCTTGTTCCCTACAATAGTCACAGTCCTAGAAACGGATTCTCCTAGTGAACAGGTGTGTAGCTAGCTGGCAGGTGTGAGAAACGAACAGATTACTGACTACAGGCAGCTTATTTAACCAAGAATCTGAAGATATGCTTCCTTGAGTATTGAGGAGAATTACCTTTTCATTAATTACTAATAAATTACCAAAAATGCAAAATACAAAGTGAAATACACATATTTTCAAACTAAAGAAATATTAAATAATTATGCCTGTAAGGGCATGTCATAATATCAGACTATTCAGACCTAGTTATGCTTATGTAAACTAAGGGAAACACTGGAAATTAATAAGAAAAAAAATATTCGCATTTTGACAACAATCACCTTCTATAAAAGACCTTAAAACCAAAAAGCCAAATACTCAAGAACCCAATTCAGAATATGGAAAAATGTGAGTAGGAGAGAGGACTGACAGAAAGCCAGGGCAAACCAGGCACCATGTTTTTTGTTTTTAAGAGGGGGGGGGGGAAGGGAGCTTGGACCCTTGGCATTTTGGAGGAAGCTGGAGGAAAGATTGCCTGGACTGAACACGAGGAACCAAGACACCAAACGTAGCCAAGACATAAGACTCAGGAGGCGCTGACGGTGCGCGTAGGGCTCTGAGGGTGACCTTGAGGTGCTGCCGCATGGACGATGAAGGAAGACCTGTAACCCTCAATGTGTTGCACTTCATCTGCCTTAGATCCTCTGCTTTCCTTAGCTCTTGTGAGTGACACAATATTTCCACTGTGAACCAGAAGATAAAGGAGTGAGTGCAGCCAGTGAACTGGTGGTAAACGGATTCCTCATTACATGTGAATGGAAACTTGGATTTCCTTTTTTAATTAAGGCCCCAACCAATTACATATTCTTCTTCAATGAGGCATTCACCAGCAAGTATTTGTGCCCATTCACTGTGTTGATGGTTTGGTGTGTTTGCTGAGCACACACTCAACAACTCTACTCTGAGAAAACCTTTAAAGCAATCCTCCATAAGGATATCCTTCCTCTTCTGAACAGCTCTTTGCAAAAAGATAAGATTTTATTTTAGTGAACTCCTTAAGCTTGACTTGGCTAGGAAACCCTGGACATATCACTGAAATGCATACAGTTCATCTTGTTTTTAGATTTATTTATTTTTTTTATTTTTTTTCATTGGTAAATTTGTAGAATGTATCTTAACTCTTAAACACACCAAAAGTTTAATAAGTTTCTCTTTCCACTGCGACATCTGTCTGGGGCTCCCTATGGGGCCTTGTGGAATGGCCTGACCGTGCAGCGAAAAAAAAATTCATGTTATCAATTTCACCCACAAGTATTCTTTTTTCCAGGTATTATTATATATCGTTGGTTTTGAAAGAGATTATTCTGCCTTATGAAAGAAAGAAAATATCAAGAAATGCAAATAAATAGTGAAGTTTACCGACTCGAAAAAAAAAAAAAAAAAAAAAAAAAAAAAAACATTGATTAAAGATAAATAAGAAATGCTTACGTTCACCACCTCGTAGCTCGAAACTTCCTGAGTCGACTTTTTATAATTCATATGCCAATATTTTTATGAAGATTCCAACACTATCATTGGAATTTTCATATGACCAGTAGCTCTTGAGAAAATGGAGGAAAACTATATTCTTCTATCTATTCTGTTCTCTCCAGTAGAAGAAACAGCTAACTGGCAGCAAACAAAACACAACGGGCAGGTCAAGGCTATCAAAATAGAAGTCAATTTTGTCTGGAACAGAGTTTTGATAATAATAACAAACATGACTATTAGCGCACCTATTTGCTGTCGGGAAGAACTTCGCCAGACGTAATAATAATCATAATAATTACCACTAAGTCTCTCTCCCTAACACTCTCTGCTGGAGTTTTTTTCAATTTTTCCATCATCACCATCACTTTCATGAGAACCATCATCATGCTCTGTACAAATGGGTCTCAAAATCTCTTCACTTGATAATTTCTTAGCCATATTTTCTAATAGAAACAGTTACTGGTCCCTACGAATATAAAACAAAATACTGTATCACAACACGATCACTTAACATCGCAAGTAAGAATAAATTTCAACAATTTCGTCTGACAACTGTAATCCAGGCTTACCAGGCTTCGGACACAATTTAAAGGGATGACAGTGCGTGCTCACAGGCTGCCTGCTGAGAGGCAACTAAACCACCGGCAATTATCACTTCAAATCCAACGGCACGAGAGTTGACAATTAGTTTATTTTATAGGTCCAGCTTGGATCTCTGATGCAAAAAATTTTGATGCGATTTTGAAAGATACTTTATTTTTGGGGAATTTTAAAAAAAAATTTGACGCGATTTGAGTCAAAAGCTCTGATGTAGACGATTCCGTTTTGACGCGAATCGTGTCATGGTGTGTGAAAGGGTTAAGAGACCCAAAACCCATTGAAATGGAGCCTCTCAGGGTTTAACTGTATGCATGTAGCTGAATTTACACTTTATTGGTTCTTTTAATCTAGTCTTTCAATAGAAAACAACAACATTAATTCAATGTAGAAATCACTTGTTATACCATTACCTCAAGAACAGAGTTAGTCCTTTTTTTTTTCTTTTTTTTTCCCCAGCAGAGGAGTCAGTACTTGATAATATATTACAGTTATTGTTCCAAGACTATCACTGCAACTACCAAGTATATAGGCCTAGTCGACACAATCCTCACTCCAAGTCCAGCTATAGTAAGATCTATTTCAGATGGTTCCATTACATCCATCTTAAATGCCTTTCTCTAAAGTACATTGAGAGATTTACCAAGAGGTTCAGAATACTTCAGGTATCTTGATGGAGAATCTTTAAAGGTTCACTTAGGGGCTAGAATCACCTCTGCCACCACACCACTGTAAGTAGTTTGATAAGGTGTCTTTCGATCAGGATGCAGGGACATCAATCAATTTGCCTTACACCAATGCTGTCTCAATGGCTGCATGCTGTCTCAACACCTTGGCTTTAAGATAGCATGCTGGGAAATTACATTCCACCAGAGTTGAATCAAGATCAAAACTTTATCTAATCCTGAATCCATATTTCTTTTTTTGTGGTCAAATTCAATATCTTTTTCTTCAAGGGATGGATTACAATCCCAATCCCATTCAACCACATCAAAGTTTAAGTGGGTAGTGTCAGAGGCTCCAGGGGGCAGCCCTATCTAACCATTTTATATGATTACTCACACTAGAATTTAAAAAAACATTTTGGCTGGTCAATCATTACACCGTTATCCCACAAGGAATGCTACTTTAGGAGGGTGCACCAAATTCCTACCACACAAATAAAGATTGATGGTCACCTACCTATCCATAAGACAAACATGGATAAGAAGATGGAAAAGCTTCAGAACCCAGCTCTATTCACTGAATAAGACTTTATAGTAGTTACCAGAACAAAATTACTGTTACTAATGAAGGCAAATCCTATGATACTAAAATGGCTACTAGTCAGAGTATGCATTTTTACTGCCATGCACTGTTTACATACTGTAAGTGGCATGTAATACCAGCCTTTCTCAAACCACAGTTCCTTAATACCAGCAAGTGTAAACATGAGACCAGTTGTTTTTGTGCATCTTACCATTAAACCATTCCTATAAGAATATTTTGTCTGGCAATACATTTTTAGTACATAGCTACAAAATAATGCATTGATTTTATAACAACATATAAAAGTACTATATTTTCTAAGCTGCTCTCAAGGCAGACACCCACACCACTAATTCAACTAATGTAAAGTGCAACAAGTTGCAATATAGTTGTCATTTTGTGGCCAGCTTTACTAGAAATTTGTCTTTGTTTTCAAGCTCCATGCTCTCTTTATATTTATATTTCTTATAGTGTTATTATTACTTCCTGACAAATTATCTGAGCTCCAGAGAGTACTTCTTAAATTAAACACAGAAACTGTCCATGTTAATGAGAGTTTAGTAGAAGAATGAACATGTGAGCCAAATAATGAAAGGAATTTAACATGTGTTTTATTTTCATGAATTTTATTATTGTCAGTAAAAACTAATGAGCAACACAAAATTTTGAGGTTATGCTTTCTTGGTGGATACTTCATGTTTACAGTAAGTCAGAGTTAAGGTGCTGATAATGAAGGCCAATGGAAGAACTTGTTACAAATATCTAACACAATTAAGTAGCTTGCTACCATGTGTAATACAAAAGATGAACAAATCTGTATCCAATACAAGCTGTGACAGTAGAATGTTGAGATACATGACAGGCATCAACTGGAAAGATCAAGTATTGATCGAAAGGTGGCCTGTTGATGTGGAGTTTGAGAACTAAGCAGTGTACTAACAGCCAGAAGGTTACATTGGTTCGGTCATGTGAAGAGAAGAGAGGATGGGCCACAAGCACAAGTTGTAATATAGATGTGGAAGGTCAAAGACCACCCAGAAAAACAAAGAAGTCATGGAAGAGGTGCACTGAGAAAGACCTGACTAAACTGGGAGTGGAGGAAGAAGCTCCTGACCGAACAAGATGGAGAAAAGTCACTGAATGTCAATCCCTTGAAAAGGGAACAATTAACAAAAATTAAATGAATGAATGATTGAATAAATCTTTACCCAAGATATATGAACTTTAAGAATCTTGAAGATGATCATAATCATTTAATATTCAATGCTACATGAGTGAAAATAACTTCACTTTTCATATTATGCATTTAGTAAATGAACAGTTTAATGATTTTCATTGTTCGAAACAATGGCATTATTTTAACATAAAACTGCCTTCAAAATGTTTCATATATTCTCTCTCTCTCTCTCTCTCTCTCTCTCTCTCTCTCTCTCTCTCTCTCTCTCTCTCTCTCTCTCTCTCTCTCTCTCTCTCTCTCTCTCTCTCTCTCTCTCTCTCTCTCTCTCTCTCTCTCTCTCTCTCTCCAAGCTAACTTACAAGCAATCAGTTCTACTGTTGGTTCATTCTTGTCAAGCTGTCGTCTTGGACTTGAAATCTCTGATAAAATTCCCCCTGCATAACACACACATTATGTTACAGACATGATATTTGTGATCAAGATGATGATATTGGTTATGAAAAGATTAGGAGTTTCCCTTACAATGAAGGTTAACTACCAAAGAGATAAATAGCTGTAGAAGAGTAACATTTACGTTAACATTAAACAGATGACAACTGGGAGTCACAGCCAAACAATAAAAATTAAGGTGACAAGAAAAATATTTCATTACCTGTGGCCGCAAAGTGAAGGTCTGGGCAGAGGTGATGGCAGTGCCTCCGTTCTGCACCTGAGTGGCACACATAAGCCGCCACTGCAACCGTTCCATCACTCCAACATCAAACATGTCAAACATCCGGGCAGCTGCACCAACATGAATCAGTTTAGTGTACCTCATTTAGAAAGGTTAATTAATCTTTCATACTTATATTCCTGCCGCTTGAGTATATCATTTTCAGGATGTCACTTGAAATATTTCAAATGTGAATGCTTATCCATTATTTTGCAGATTATGAAGAGTAATGTGTGTATAATGTCAAGAGATGAATTACATTTTCAATGAGCACTGATGATCATCCAGTCATTTAAGTGTACAACAAGTAAACATAAAAAAGGTCATGAGCAGATGAAATGAACAGAAATTCAAAGGGGAATGAGAGAACCAGATTAATAGAAGTAAACAATTAACTACTCACGGAGCTTCATCATTAGTTAAGAAAAACAAAAACACATGAACAAGGGACAGTTATTTGTAACTCATTACAGCACTATGTAATCTAAAGTTTCTAACTTTATGAGGTAACATAGAAAATGACCTTTGTATTGTAAAAATCAAGTCAGGATGCAATGAAGTTCCTTATGTATTTAACAAAAAGCAATCATCACTTCAATATAGGTACATAACATACATGGAAAAAAAAGAAAACTAAAAGCAGTTAGAAGCAGGATGCTACTAGGAGGAACCCAATCTTAGAAAAAAAGTAGGCACCATAAACACCACAGAAAGTTAAATATCCAATTTTTAGGGGCACGAAAATCTTAAAGCAATGACAATTAAGAATGGCCTAGAATAAATTTAGGATTCTGAATAAACCTAATACACTTTGGCAGCCATTTGCTTTAGTGAATTGGCATATTCCAACTGATACAAGCACACTGATGGAAAGCATATTTGAGATTCCTTATTAATTTAGTATCCAGCAGTCCAATTATTTTTCTCTCGTCTCTTGAGAACATCTTTAAAGGGCAGCCGGTTTAGATCCTCTTTAAATGTTATTTTATTAGTTAGGGATCCCATATTCATCATTTTCTGCTTCCCAAATCTATTCCCCAACTCTTTCTTTTACAGCTTTTCTAAAAATTCTAGAGCTTACTCCTTCCATACTAATAGCTTTACATGTTTGAATTTATACAATATGGCTTAATTCTGACCTTGAAAGAAATAGGAAAAAAACTTTGCGAAATTCATTGATATGTAGAATAGGACATTTCTTCCCACCACCACTGCAGGACAACAGAAATCAAGGCAAAATTCAACCATATAATGTGAATTTTTTTATTTATTTTGTGAAAAGAACAGGTCTTTGATTATCACATCTCTAATTTGGTTAAGAAAGGAGTAAAGAGTAGGAATTAGAATACTGATTACTTATAATTTGGAATACAGGATTGTTTAAGCTTTCATTAACTTCAACTCGTATATACTCTGCCTTTAGTAAATTATTTTATGCCAGTGACCTTTTTCTTATTATATTCTTGAATATTATTAGCAAACTCAGAAATATATGTTCATATTCAATCATGGGTATTGATATCCAGTCATCATCTGTCTTCAGGCTCCTGGCCCCCCAACCTCTTCATGATCTACTGCATGAGTCAGGGCCCATCTTCTCAGACACTTTCGGCTTTCACAACAACTATTTCCAAAGATCAAAAAGGAGTTAAGTTCAGTTCTCAAGATTGTTTTTTGCATTCATGGAGCAGAGGCTTTGTCAAACTATCACTAACTCTTAAAATTACCCATGGAAGTACTCACAACCTCTAAAAGAGCCTTATCAAATGTGGGTGTGCAAGTCCCAAAATGTTTGAGAATAAGGGCCTGGGATATTATCTCACTTCTGAGGGTATCATAGTTACACAAGCTATTCATTATTTTCTTTGTCTTAATTTTTTTATTTTTTTTATACTTTTGTGTGTGTGTGTACTATTCCTTTTTCTTTTCTTTTCATGCATCACCAATGGCCAGTCAAGGGCTCTCGGGTTTATGCTCAAAGCTTTCAGAAGAAATGCTTTTCTATAGCATTAATTATTATGGTCTAAGATGACTGAACGAGCAACAAAATGAACCCTTGAAGCTCCAGCAAGGTCTATTGCAATGACTGAAATATCACATGGTTTCATTTGGGCTAGTGGGGGTTCGTTAACCACCCATTACAAGTAAAGTATGGCGAATTTCAATGAAATACTTTTCAGAGTGCAAAATGTCTCATGCAGCTTCAGATTGATTGAGGGGAGCTACGTATAATGTTCAACATCAGTTATGTTACTCATACCTTGGCTCTAGTTTTCATTGAACTCTATGAATACAATAAACTGCCATAGATGCATTGCCGAGGCTATCAGAGAAAACCTAGAGCATAGCTAAAACACACAACAAAATGTTGGAAGCCACAAAGATGGTGATACATAAATGGGCACCAGGTACACACCATGACACGGAACATAAAAAAAATCAAACATCTATGTGTCAAAACATTAGCGTGTATTTTACAGACGCAATGAATTACTTACGGACTGGTGGCTTTGCTCTTGAATCTGGGCCAGGTTGAAGGAGAAGCATTGGACAGGAATACAACTGAATGAGCAACTAGACTGATATTCCCAGTACAAGAGTGTGTAAAGTCAGTTAGAAAAAATGTGTGTGTGTTTTCATATAGAAAATAATTTTCAAGAGTAAAATATATCTCAATTGTATACTTATTTTTCACCAGAAAATCCATCATGTGTCGGTCAGTCAGTAAAAAAGTTTACATGCATCAACCAGTATTAGGGAGCTTTTTGGCATATTTCATTACCACAGCAACATTACTTTTAAAACAAACATGGTAGTAAAATTTGTGACCAGATGCAAGAAGATCTGTGAAGTGTAAAAGAACTCAAACTAACTAGGTTCTTCTGTCAGTGCCTCTACAAGTTCCAAATGATCACCTCATTCTCAGTTTCATCAGTCACTTTTTGGCAGTTAGTGGTTGTCACATTTAGTAAAATAAGATGACATTTTCCATTAACTCTGTATAAATAACTAATCTTACAGTCCTTTTCTTTTTTTGTTTTATTACCTCATATTTATACTATTACTACCATTTGTTCCTATCTTGTAATATGTATACTCTAGTTCTAATGGATTCTGAATGATGTCCATTCAGTCATTCATGATAGTTTACACTTAGATTATGCACATGAGCATTTTCACTTATTATCTCCTTGACAAGAGAGGTACTACTGCCAACCTACCTGACCATGGCTTTTTCCTATAACGACACTTGCGTCCATTCTTGCGTATAAGCTTGGTGGGGGAGGGCTGGGTGGGGGGGCGGGGGGCAGGGGCAGCAGCTGCTGTGCTGAAATGGTGATTGACGTGCCGTCCCAGTGCCATCTGAGGGGTATATTTTAAAAATTATTATTGACTCACAGCTGCATCTGGTCCAATTCTATTTTCCTTGCAGCAGCATCCATGAGCATAATGGCAACCTGCTAATGAAGCACTGTTGCAGTTTGAATTTTTCCTATTCATCAATCATATTAGTATAGTACTTTATTTAAAAAAAAAATCAATATACATACAAAGTCAGAAGGGCATGCATGGTATACTCAATCTAGTCACACAATAGGAATGGTAACACGGCATACTCACTTGAGAAGTAAATCTCTGACCACAGCCTTCGACGATGCACTTGAATGGTTTGTTTCCTCCATGGGCAAGGACATGGCGTTCGAGCCATGACACAGAGCAGGAGGCTTTCTCGTACACCTTGCAGCCGACCCACAGACAACGAAAGCTCTCAGCTTCCAACTGGCCCTCTACATGCACAGCCTGAAGAATGAGAGAGAGAGATTTAGAGATGTTCCAACCACACAGACCTTATGGTCCAGAGTTTGTGATCAGTCTTTACATCTACTACATAGTTGAAACAACATTGAATGGCAATGGTATTTCTGCCTTTGAAGGAAGTGGCAGCCGAGTTTGTTTTTAAATGTGTCATCTGTACTGCACTGATCCACTGAAGGTAACAGCTTATTCCATTACCATGCAATAATGTTGTTGAAAAAGAATTTGGTGCAGTCTGAATTTATTTGTTTAAACTTAAGTTTTGTGCCATTATTTCTCGTTCATGACGTATTGTTGATCATACACAATTTTGATTCATCCACATTTGTAAACCCATTAAGAATCTTTAAACATTCAATCAGTTTCCCTTGATGGGGCATTTATCGAGGGATAACTTTCTTCATAAGATTTGTTGAATAAGGAAAAGATCATCTTAGTTACTTAGCACCGAACACCTAATTTAGCAATGTCCTTTGCACAGTAGAAAGAATGTGAGGTCTGACTAAACTGTTGTAAAGAGGTACTAGGACTTTTTTACTGAATGAGAAGTTTCTATGAATGAAGCCCAACATTGTTTGCTTTAATCATTGCATCAATGCATTACTGGAAGACTTTGAGGTTAGATATGATTTTGACACCAAGATTCATAACACACTGTATGCTTTTGAGTTTCACACCACACATTTCATAACTGAACTTCCCATTTCCAGTTTCAACCCATTTCCTGTTTCAACTTGCAGAAACTGACACTTATTTATGTTTAAAGGCATCGCCCATTTATCAGATCTAATTGAAATGCTACAAAAATCTTGGTGGCTTTGCCTGTCATGATCAGAGACTTCCAAGCAACCAATCTTTATGTTGTCTGTAATTTTAATAACAAAATTATCGGGCCTAACATCGATGTCATTGATGTAAAGTATGAATAGTACTGGCCCTAAAACTGGGCACTGGGGGATACCATTAGAAATTGGTCCCCACTCTGTGGTAGATCAATTCATGTACCTCAATTCCTACTTGCTTGATTTTGTAGTTATTTATGGAAAGGAACTTTGTCAAACTTCTTCAGAATAAAACAGATAAACAAGGTTATGTGATTTAGTTATACCGTAAGCTGAGAGAGAGAGAGAGAGAGAGAGAGAGAGAGAGAGAGAGAGAGAGAGAGAGAGAGAGAGAGAGAAGGGGTGGGACCATGTATTTATTAAACTCTCTCCACTCACACACATATATAAAGGGGGGGGGGGTAAAAGCTTTTTTTCTTTTTTTCTTTTTTGGTATTTCGTTGGGGATATACCCCAATGGAGGAAGGCGGTGCATTCCGTGCAACCCCCCAGACGGCTGGTAGAGATATACCCAATTCTTTCAAGGAGGAGGCCCAACAACGGGGCTGAGGGTGTCGGAAAGAGCCCACCTTTCCACCCCCATGGCACGGGATAGGTCTCGAACCCACGCCCTAGCAACCCGCCGAAGCGCAAGGCCGAGACTCTACCACGGGACCACGGGAGCCCCCCTGGGGGGTAAAAGCTTTATATTATTATGTGCAAATAAACTTACAAGTTTAAATAAAAAAATCGGTATTTGTAGTACGAATTTTACTTGAGTATATATAACAATCGTTATCCCACAGACGATGTAATTTAATTTCACGATAGTGCTTTTCTTATAATAGCACTATTATATAAATTTCCGTGGGTGGGTGGGATCATTGCCTATATATGTTGTTTCTTCGTTGCTTGTGAATTATTCAAATCATTTACATGAAGCACACGGCAACGGTTGTGACGCAAGTGTTGGCTCGTCGGGAGAACGCCCGTGGGTCACTGCACCTGCTGCTGGAGCGGTCACCGGCCTGCAGTGTGTGTGTGTGTGTTAAGCAATGCTGGCTGGCTCTTTGGTTCCACAATAAATCGGAGATCAACTCTGCTTCAGCTTCACTGAAGATTAATTCTTTGCAGCACCTTCATTGAAGATCGCATCAGCAGCTTCGTGAGAATTCACGTCACCGAAGTCAGCAACAACTAGCAACTAGCAGCCTTGCCAGTGAGCAGGCCACCGAGGGAAAGGGTGGAATTGTGTAATAGACCACATGCCACTGTTATTCATGTCTTACAATGGCAAGATTTCATAAATATTACGCGTAGCCAAGTCTCCTTTAGCGCCCTTACAGCGACTATTGGTGGCTTAACTCTATGGATAGCCTACGTCACAAATGAAAAGAACGTTGATTGGCTAATATCCGCTGACTCCGCCTACAAAAGTGCTCCCTCCTCTGATAGGCGGAATAGAAGGCCAAACTGTGACGTCGCCAGCGCATCATGTGACCTTGGGAGAGAGAGGACGCACGGGCCAGCAGACATGAGCCAGACGTACCGAAGACACCGCCAAGGTGTTACTTGTCGCACTTTTCTGTCATTTAACCATGTATTAATGCACTAATTACTTAAAATGTTAGGTCTTGCGTTAATGACGATTGAGTGGCTTGACAGTACTAGGTAAAGACAGGCCAAGAGACGGGAACGGTTCACACCAACATGTAGAGCTGCACCCGGCACTCCGCTTACCGCAAAGGTCCTCTAATCCTAACGTAAAGGCCCACAGCTGACACGGCACCATCTACCTACCACACCTCCCCTGATGCCAGGGCGAGGCGGATATCATGTAGAGATAGTATAACAAGTGGTTGGGTGGGTGTGGGATGCATACCAAGACCATACACATCACCCGAAGGGAGGGGGGAGGGGACTCAAAAGAAATGCACCCGAGGGTTAGGTATGATCACAGGAAGGCAGATGTGTCGCGTGCGTCAGGTGTGTGTTTGTGTGTGTGTGTGTGTGTGTGTACGCTGAGGAGCCATTTAAATGTTGAGAACAGTGACCCCAAATTCCATTAAGTTATTTCTACTGCAGTGTCCCTTCGGCTCCCTGCCACAGGCCACCAGCAGAACCGGCGTCGCTCCGCCCCAGCCTCCGCCCCGCCGCTTCGCCTCAGCTCCGCCCTCGCCAAGACGCACTCTCATTAACCTACGGTTTACCTCACGCTTTATCTTAACTTGTCATCTCTCTCTCTCTCTCTCTCTCTCTCTCTCTCTCTCTCTCTCTCTCTCTCTCTCTCTCTATATATATATATATATATATAGATATATATATATATATATATATATATATATATATATATATATATATATATATAATCACAATTTCGCAGAATTGTAAAATTATTTCACTTCACTCTCTCTTCATTTTTTTTAACTCGTCTTCCTTCCCTTAGCCTACTCGTATTCGCCTTCGTCCTCGTCTTCCTTCTCCGATCGATATGGCGCCATAAGTTCCATGATCTCACACACACACACACACACACACACACACACACACACACGCTTGTGTGTAATAGTAATAATAATAATAATAATAATAATAATAATAATAATCGGTTTATTTCGGAAATTGCAGCCGTTAGGCTGAAAATGTACACACACACACAAAAAAAAAAAAAAAAACGCGCGCGTGTGTGTGTGTGTGTGTGTGTCACCATGGCCATCTTTCTCCTAACCCCCAGTTTGCTTACCTGATTTCAGATTGTGATGAAGGATCGCGGACATGGATGTTTTTGCATGGCCGAGTCGCATCGGAAAGGCTTCGTATAATAAACAAACACCTGCATTATTTGAAGGGGCCCGAGGCAAGATAAGGTGGCTCTTGCATCACACCCTATTGGTTGGGTTAGGCTACACAATTATGTATATCATTATTTCAAAACTTTCGATTGTCCCAACCTGTCCCTCCCACCCCCTTTGTTCTCCTTTGGACGGGCAGGAGTGGTTGCGACTTCTTAATAACCTTTATTTTTTTACCTCCGTCTTCGAAACAATCAAAGATTCAGCTGTCAAATGAGCCATCAATACATGTAAATTAGTTAGTATACGCAATTTTCCGGTGAATATTTTTGCATAATGTATCCGAACCATCAACGCGCCCCCCTGTCCGATAAGCGCCTAACATGATTCCCATATATTGTTGCGGCTTCGTCCATTCCTTTCCCTACAAATTCTCAGGTGAGGTGTGGCGAAATTGCGTCCATCTTTCCTTCCCGCTGACCTGTCATGTCGCGTGTAATAATTGCTTTGTGAAAGCTTTTTCTCGGCAGTTCGGTGGGACTAGTTACAAAATGTTTGAAAATAGAAAATTAGATGCGCCTTACTTGTGTGGGAGGGCTGTTGGGCACATCCTCACTAATATCATCAAGCATCTAAAAAAAAGTCTGAGGTTTCTCGGGTCAAACCCATTTACTTCCTCCCCCAAGCAAACCTCTGGGCACGGGCAGTCCTTGGCCTTTGAGTCATTCCTCTCAAGACACATGTGGGGCTCGGTCCAATGACGCCGTCCTCCTAAAACTACAACAAAGGGAAAAAATACGGGTTTTGCAACTCGCTGCAGTCTTATTTTGCGGTGATTACCAGTTACCTCTGGAAGGCCTGGTCAACAGTAACTTATCCAACAAGCCTAGTCAAATGACTGGCGAACACGAGTCCAGCACGTGATCATATATATATATATATATATATATATATATATATATATATATATATATATATATATATATATATATATATATATATATATATATATATATATATATATATATATATATATATGTGTGTGTGTGTGTGTGTGTGTGCCATTGAACTTTCACCATGATCTGATAAGGCCTCCTCAGTGGCCTGATCTCAGCGCAACATCGACGTGGGGTTTCCCTCCCGTTCCCGCCGCCGCTGCCAGAATGGTGGTGATGAGCCGATGACTTGCTCCTCCGGCAGGGCCCAGCTTATGATCTGGGCGGCTCAGCCCCGAAAAAATAGGAAGGGGCAGTAGACGCAGTGGTGTGTGGGGGGGAACACCTGTCGGATTTGAATCAAAACAAACTGTCTGTCTCGGCCGTTATAGCGGAGTTTCCTATCAGCGCCTCACGGTTCATGCCCGCCACTTATCCGTTAGCACGGATTTTTAAACATGCGGCGAAGAGGCAGTGTTCTGTGGTCGTCGGGTACGTAGAAAAGCATGACGCTTGCGGCACCGCAAGGCCGCTCCCAGGCCGCCGCCCTGCATGGTCTCCACCTTACGCTTCTTCCCTGCAGCTGGGTCCTCGGCCTGTTCCGCCCCCCTTGACCCCTCAGGAGCAAGTGTGGACAGGAGCTGAAGAGTACGCAGTGCGTTTTTGGTTTACGCTTGTCACAGCTGACTAACTAAAAATAACAGCATGAGGCGGCAACACCGTCTTGTCCAACTGAGGCACAGCCGCAAGACTAGACTATGGGGACAAAAATGTGACAGCCAATGACAGGAGACGTTGCTGCGGGCGTGCTTCAGTTTATTTCAACCTGATGGTTTCCCTTAAGATCTATATTATATAACTATGAGAAGATTTACTTCTTACTCTTTCTTATCTTAAAGTTACTGACCATAAATGTGTGAAAATGACACTTCTAGCGCACCACAAGAACCGCGGTAAAAACTTGCCGGAGAATGTTTGCGAGGTTTGGGACGGGCTGGAGAGAGGGCGGGAGGCGGCACGGGGAGGACAGTGTCTGGGGACGAGAAACCAGCACAGGAGCTTGGGACGAGCCGCCACCACCCGGTACAGATGACACTATGATTGTCTTTCTGCCACTTATATACAAACCTCTCCAGAAGGACGAAGCGATTGAAACCTCGCATTAGAGATGGCCAAAGAATATAACAGCTTTCCTCAGAGGCATGCAACGAGAAGCTAATGAATAATAAATGCTTGTGCGGCGAGGGAAGACAAGGAGTGTTGCCCTCACGCGCGCTCTTCTTTCGGGCAGCTGCTAAGTCCAAGGCGGCGGCGGCGGCGGTGACGACGATGGCAGCGGCATCCTCAAGCGGTTGGTTGTGCCGACTTCTTAGGACCTAAGCAGTCGGCACAACCAACCGCATTAAGTCATTACTAACGTGCCTTCTATCTTCAAGGGCTGTAAGGTGATACCGAGACTTACATGCATGGGTCACAGAACGGGACAGAGGAGCGGTCAAGTGCTTCCACTATATATCCACTTATACCGCCACCGCTACCGGACCACCAAGGGAAACACACCAAGCGAGGACGACTTGAGGCCCCGCCGTTGTGGGGCTGATGCCTTTAGGTTCAGCATGCCAAGGCGTTCTCAAGCCACCTCCGGAAAACTGCATAATTACCCGGTATGTAATGTTTGCCTTCCCATGACAGTGTTACACCACCGAGGCATTGCATAATCACAAATTTCCTTCTCGTTGCACCTACAATATCACAATTTTAAGGTGTTACTGAATCATAAATTTACCATACACTCCGGCAAAACTACATTAAGTCCCCAAGGAAAAAGAAAGAAAAACATGGAAATGCTTGGGGGAATACTGACCACATTTGGCAAATTTGCAATCCCCGTCACTGGACCGGCGCATCGAAGAGGACACTGGACGCAAAGAGACGTCTGGACTAACCTGAATGTGTTCCAGGAGGGAGGTGGTGGGGTCAAGGGTCACGTTGCAGTCCCGCCAGCGACACACGTCACTCGCCTCCTTCTTCTCTGGTGGGGGAAAGCGCACAGTGCATGGGGGAGTGGGCGTGGAGGTGCCGGAACTGGGGGCGGAGGAACCTGCACCGGAGCTGCTGGAGCTGCTGCGGCTCTTGCTGCTGGCGGGGATCGTGTGCGCAGGCGGCGGGGAGGACTTGGCCGAGCACCTGGCCGACGTAGGAGACAGAGGGGGCTGGTGGGCGGCCCAGGGGGTGGGGGTGGGCGGCGTGAGGCCCACATCACAGCTCAAAGTTAAGCCCTGAGTTGAGTGAGGGAATCCCTGAGTAGCACGTTTGCCTGCGGCGGGGGCATGGGTGTGGGCGCGGGTCTGGGGCAGCGTGTCCCCCTGGATGAGCCTGACGGGTGAGGGCGGTAGCGAGGGCGGTGAAGGCTCAGTGTTGTTATTGGTGAGATGATCGGCCTTCCGTCGGTGTTCCTCGCCGCTCACCCGTCGCAGCCGCACGCCGTTCAACCGATCCTGCCGCACGACCCCATTCTTTCTGCCATTCACGGGTCCAGTAAAGCATTTTATCCCATTTTTACCCAGCAGGTGACCGACGCCGTTTTGCAAGGCATCTTTGGTCACCCCATTGTTTCTATGGTGGTGGTTGTTGGGGCGGGGGCACTTCTCCCCCGCCCCTGCCAGCCCTGTGAGTCGGTGCAGCCAGGCACTCGCGTCGCCGTTCATAACGACATTCTCACAGCCATTGAGGTGCGTCACACCGTTCACTGGTGACGGAGGCGACGACGCCTTGGGTAACTTGGTGCGCCTCTCGCCACCCATGCTGACCTCCTCCCCTGGCCGCTTTCGCACATGCTCCACCGGCACTCTTCGACGGCGATGTGCGGCCTCCAGTGGGGCCGTACGCCGTGTGGTCCGTACGGGCAGGGTGTCCGTGTCCGGCGGCCGGTCCTTATGAGGTGTATGGCCCACCTGTCCCCCCGGGCCAAACCTGCCCATCAGCTGGTCCCCCTCGTGACCACCCTTACGCCCCACCCGCACGCCCGAGCCATCATTGGGCGCCATGCAAGTCACCGGGGCGTCATGACAGGCGGCAGGCGGCGGGGGCGTGGTGTGTGGGGCCCCAGCCGAAGGCGTGTGAGGGAGTGCGGGACGGGGGCCAGGTGGAGTGCCGGGCCCGGGACAGCAGTCGTCGAGGTCTTCTGGGTGGGGTGGCGGCGAGTCCGTCAGGGAAGAGCACGGAGAGGACGCGCTCCACTCCCCTCCCACACCACTGAAACAAACCATAAGTCAGTCATGACCACCTGATTCTATGCACATAAACATACAGGTAAAATATCTTAACCATATAATTTATACAACATGCCAACACGCTCAGGTCTGTATCACTTGCACTACCGATAGTCGCCAGAACCACTAGGCACCAAGTGACACTCCTACCTACTATTAATAACATTCAAGAAGTCCTAGAGCCCCTCAGTACTCCTAACCCCGCCCTTCCCCAACCAACAAGGGATTCTAGCACCTGCAGCTCCTGTTTGGGTCTTACCACACCTCATTACCCTCACTCCGCTTCCTCAGCAGACATCTGCCGTACTTCCGGGCCAGCTGGTGCATGAACTACCCGTCCCACAGCCCTCTAGCGCCCCGCCACTGCCGCCGCCCTACTCCATCACCCCGACACCAGCAAAACACAGCACCTTCGCCGCACCCCGCCGCGACGGCCACGACAGGCATGCGCCAGGAAGCTGTCAGTTAAATAGGAGAGAGAGAGAGAGAGAGAGAGAGAGAGAGAGAGAGAGAGAGAGAGACTGGGAGGCGGGAGGCGACAAGACTAGGCAACAAACACAGGAACAGGGAGGGAGGAAGTGAACAATTACCTAAGCCTGCGGCACACACACAGATACTCTCACCGTGGGACTCCCCTGACCATCCCCACATCCCTAGAGTACCCGACGACACCATCAACACGCACAGGTACTTGGCAGAAACGGTGGAGAAGAGTAAAGCGAGATGCGTTTGTGTGTGTGTGTGTGTGTGTGTGTGTGTGTGTGTGTGTGTGTGAGAGAGAGAGAGAGAGAGAGAGAGAGAGAGAGAGAGAGAGAGAGAGAGAGAGAGAGAGAGAGAGAGATATATATATATATATATATATATATATATAGATATATATATATATATATATATATATAAATAAAAAAATAAAAATATATATATAGATATATATATATATATATATATATCTATATATATATATATATATATATAGGGTCTATTTAGTCTAAGGAAATAAACCATCGTATTTTACTAACATGGAAACAACAGCTCCCTTTATCCCTAATAATAATAATAATAATAATAATAATAATAATAATAATAATAATAATAATATAATAATTAGTTAACACATGCATGCTTAAAGAGTATAATGCCAATGCGGTGATAGATGTATGTAGGAGATAGATGTGTGGGCGGGTGGAAGTATGTGCGTATGTATGTTGGGGGGAGGGGGGGGAAGGGTTGTGTGATGGGTGATCTGGGAAGTCTGCATATAGGGAGTGGGTATATTGAAGAGGGGTGCGTGAGGGTCGTTTGGTAAGTGTCGCCCCTTCACCCCGCCCCTCCCCCACCCCAGCACACGACCACAAGTAACTCAAGCAACAACAACAAAAACAATCCAAAAAACAGCAACAATCAGAAAATTTAGCATGTCATTGCCAGGGAAAGTGGCCAAGCCGGTAATCCTTCGCATCTCGCTTCCTACTCTCCCCTTCACCCCTCCCCGTCTCCCACTCATCATCTTCCCTCCCCCACCACCACAACGCGCCCAGTGCTTGTTATGAAGGTGGACGAGGCCGAGGGGGGAGGCGATGAGGAAAGAGAACGGGAAAGGAAAAGACTACAGTAGCTTTTTTTTTTCTTGTGTTACCATCAACCGCACACACAAACACACACACATGTTTATATGTCCCACTACCCCTCAAACTCAGCCCATATAGCTGAGACGCGAAGAAACGGGAAAAGAACGAAGAGACTGCAGGCAGCTTCTCTTCTTCCGCCATCGTCACCCGCACACACACTAACACACAGACTTATACTGACGTCCCTCTACCCCTCACACCACCACCACCACACGGGAAAGGAACGAAGAGGCTGCAGGTAGCTTCTCTTTTTCCGCCATCGTCACCCGCACACACACTAACACACAGACTTATACTGATGTCCCTCTACCCCTCACACCACCGCCCATACAGTTAAGACGCATGTAAGTACGACAAGACCAAATATGTAAATTAAGGATACTAGCAAAGAAAGAGCTCGGGCACATATATAAAGAAATAGACATCCGTCGTGCTAACATTTAAGCCTATTGAGAGATTGTTCTTGGGCTATACATACAGTGCACAACAGAGGACGTGGTTATATATAAAGACTACACAACAGAGATCTTTTGAGTCCGCGAAATAGGGGAGGAAGTGAAATGTCAAGACAGCTCGGACAGGGATGAGCGGGAAACAATAATTAGCTTGACCTCGTCGGCAATAATCGTTTCAGACTTTGGTGTAATCTGGAAGGTAAAGTTTGAGGACGGCCCTGTGAGATGATGATGATGATGATAATGAGGAGGGAGGGGAAAAGGGAGAAACTAACAGGCCAAGGAGGAGAGAAAAAAAGTTGTAATTACTAATGCTGCTACACCATTACAAACGACAAAAAGAGTTATTACCAACGACTGAGTCATCAAACAAATAAGCTGTTTAATTAGTCCGGGAGAGAGAGAGAGAGAGAGAGAGAGAGAGAGAGAGAGAGAGAGAGAGAGAGAGAGAGAGAGAGTATAAAACGTCAATAAGCAAAGCAATGTGATCTTTACAAAACTTACTCTCACATAAAAAAAAAAATATTAACGATGGAGGAGAAAGAAAACGAAAACAGAAAACGAGGAAAAATATCAATCCCACAACCACAAGAATACCAATAATAATAATAATAATAATAATAATAATAATAATAATAATAATAATAATAACGGGATATGAGGGGAAAGTCTCATAAAACTCGACTCGATACTAAACAAGGGAGGGAGGGAGGGAGGGAGATAGTACTAGCAGGGGAGATAACAGGGACAAAGGGAGGGAGTAGGAGAAAGAAGAGGGAGAACTAGGTGAATATGAGGAGGAGGAGGAGGAGGAGGAAGGTAGGAAGATGCAACGAACAGCACTACAGGAAGACATGGAAAAGGATAAAGGATGAAAGTTGAAAAGGAGGAGGAGGAGGAAGACTAAACTTTACGCATCAACTTTATACCGTCCGTGAGAAACCTGAAAGAGAGAGAGAGAGAGAGAGAGAGAGAGAGAGAGAGAGAGAGAGAGAGAGAGAGAGGAATGAACAGTAATACCTCCTCCTCCCATGTTTCCCCTCCTCCCTTTCCTCCTGACCTCTGTAACCCGACTCTCTCTCTCTCTCTCTCTCTCTCTCTCTCTCTCTCTCTCTCTCTCTGTGTGTGTGTGTGTGTGTGTGTGTGTGTGTGTGTGTGTGTGTGTGTGTGGTGAACAACCTCGTCAAACATCCGATATGGTAAAAAAACACCACACACACACACACACACACACACACACACACACACACACACACACACACACACACACACACACACACACACACACACAGGGGTTTTTAGGTAAATGTAATAATGTCAAATGATTTATAAGTCGGGTAATGCAGGAAGAACCAAATACACCTCAATTTATTAGCGGCATCGACCTTTTACTTTGTGTGTGTGCGTGTGTGTGTGTGTGTGTGTGGATATACTTAACCCTTACGACCCCTCATATCGCCACATCCCGTCTAGTTCATACACACACACACACACACACACACACACACACACATACATGCACTATCGTTGTCGCTTTCCTCTTCCTCCTCACTATCAATAATAATAAAAAAAAGCAGAAGCAATAACAAGAGTAAAAAAAACAGCAGCAGTATTAATGTCACAGCAACAACACAACAACAGAACACAACAAAGCAACACAACACAACACAAGAGCGTCTAAGTTTGCTACAAGAAGCCAGCAAAGGTCAAGTACACACACAAACACACACACATACACGCACATACACACACGCAGGTAACACGCACACACACGCCCTTCACTCACAATCTCACCCGCTTCTTCTGGCCTCCTCCACCTCCTCCTCCTCCTCCTCCTCCTGGCTGCTTGCGTATCCCCTTCAGAGGCTTCACTGATTGGGTGGGTCGTGTTCCCTCGAGCGGAAGAGGAGGAAGGGGAGTAAACGGCAAGTTTCCGTTTTCATTATCCTTCTCTTTACATACTGTTACCTCCACTTCTTCTCCTAAGCTCTCAGCCTCTTTTCCTCCTCCTCCTCCTCCCTTCACAAGATGAGGGGTAGAACGGCAGAATTTTCCATCCTTTCCATCGTCTCTTCTTTTAGTTTTCCTCCGTTGGGTGTATCTTTTCCCCGCTTTTCTCTTCTCTTTGTTGCTGCTGCTTTCCTCCTGCCTCTCGCCGCTCCCCACCTGCTCATGCTTCACAAATGAGCTTTTGCCGTGCCATCCGCCGCAGGACGCCTGTGAGGTTTGTTGTGTCTGGACGGCGGGAGCCTCTTTCTCCAGTCGTAGGCGTGGCTCCGGTGGCTTGGCCTCCACTTCCAGGGCACAAGAATTCGGGATGGGGAGTAGCCTGAGCCTTGGGCGGAGTACCTGCGGAGATGCAGGGCGGTGCGTGGGTGGTGGGGGTGCTTGCTGAGGCAGGTCTGGTGGGCGTGTCTCTTGCTCTAGACACTCCCGCCCCGGGGCTTGCCAGCAGGTCAAGGAGGCCTCGTGGCGCTGTCTACCTCCCCCTCGTGTGACGCAGCCTCCACGTGGCTGCTCCCTTGTCACTGGCCTGACAGGCCCCTTGTTGCCTTCACGCTGCCCCTTGTTGCTCCTCTTTCCTCTCCCCAACGGCTTTCCTTTTCCTCCCTGGCTTGGTTTCCCTCCTTGCCATGCCTCCCTCTGGCCACTCCAGGCGGGGTGTTGGGCCTGGCGTCGCCGCCCCTTCCTATATAGGGCTTTGCCTGCTTGTCTCTCCTTCCTCGGGGCAGCCACGTCTCGCCTCACACCCTCACGCTGGGCCTCACGAACACCCCTGCTGCCCTGGGCCACCGTGCCCCTGCCGAACCGCATGGTATCCCCTGTGTCAGCTTACTGGGCAGCAGGGGAGTGGGTACTGCCGCCGCTGCCTGCTCAGTCAATTATCTCTTCTCCTGAGGCACCTTCTGCTGGCTCAAACCTTTCCTTTGCTGCCTGTGTGTCGGCGTGTGTACCTTTCCTGATCAGAGAGGCGGACTGTTAGCGCAGCGCCCGCCATCATCAGACTTGTTCCCTCGTTCTTTCTCCCACAATCCCTTTTTTCTCCTTCTCTTCCTTGCATTATAGATCGCGTCCTTCCGGCGGGCACGTGAGCTGCGTTTTGTTCGTGTGTGTGTGTGTGTGTGTGTGTGTGTGTGTGTGTGTGTGTGTGTACGCGCGCTCATGATGAATAAATAAGTACTAAATTGGTGTAATTACACATTCATACATAGCGTGTGTGTGTGTGGGGGGCTTAGATCACACACACACACACACACACACACACAATATGCACATTATGCTTTTAAACCTGAGAGAGAGAGAGAGAGAGAGAGAGAGAGAGAGAGAGAGAGAGAGAGAGAGAGGGGGGGGGGGAGGAGGAGGGTAAGCTGCAGGAGAAAGGAAAAACGGACAGAGAGAAAGAGAAGAGGGGCTGAGGGGAGAGAAAAAGGGAAAGTGGGAAGCATGGGGGAGAGAGGGGAGGTGGAGGCTTGAATAAAGAGGAAGAAACACAACGTGGGAGGTGGAAATAGGAGGAGGAGGAGGAGGAGGAGGAGGAGGACTGGAGAGAAATACCGGGAAGTGAGGAAGTGAAACAGAGGACTTTGAGAAGAAAGAGACAGACGGAAAGGAGGAGGAAGAGGCGAAGAAAAGTAGGACGGTATACTGAGAAAGAAACCCCTCCTCCTCCTCCTCCTCCTCCTCTTCCTCTTCCTCCTCCTTCTTTCATACCTCCCCACAACCCAAGGCAAAGAGCAACTAGTATACGGGGTGGAGGGAATGAATGGGAGGGGTGAGAGGGAGGGAGGAAGAGGTGGAGGGAGGGAGAGAAATGTTACCATGATACCACCGCCACCCTCGCCTCTCTGTTACATCATTCAGGCTGGTCTTACACGGCCTTGCTCGGGGGGAAGGAGGGTAAGGGGGGGAGGGGTCAATGTTGCATGGCGCCCTTGTGTCTGCCGCTTCCCCCCACCCACTAACCTCACCACGCATCACCCACCTACCTCCTACCCACTTACAACCAGGCACTCACCACTATCCTTCCTACTAACCCACCCGCCTTGTGCCCACCCACTAACTCAGCCACTCAACACCGACCACACGCTCACCCACTCTCCCGACCACTCGACACACACCCTAACCCATTGATTCTACCCCCTTTCCCCTCCCAGAAGCAACCACCCCCGCACTCCACCTACCACCACACACCCGCCAGCCCACACGCACCCAAGTCCGAGGTAGTTTCCAGTTCATTGGGGACTCTTAAGATTTACTGATGTATGTGTGTTCTTGTTACTTGGAGACCTTCACAAACAGACTGATACATATCCTTACACCCCCCCCCCCCACAACACACCCCAGACGCCGGCCCAATACCACATTTCCAAACCATCCCTTCTCTTTCTCCTCCTCCTCCGCGGGGCGTCGGGGTGGAGGGAAATGGGATGGGGAAGGGGTGGCGGGGGGCAGGGTGGGTCTCACTATAAATAATAAAGCATCATGACAGATAAACACCCCCATGCCGCCTTTTTGCCTCCCCTCACCCTCCCCTCACTCCCTGACCCCTCCCTCCTTTCTCCCCTCATCCCCTCAGGCTGCCTTCTGTGTAGCACGTCAAGAGCCTTCAGTTTCCCCTCCTGAGTCACTTCTGCCCCACCGGAACTAACAGCTCGCCCCTCCTACCCCTCCCCGCCTTCCTCCGTCCTCCTCCTCCCTTTCGTTATCTTATCTCCGCTACTTGTCCCCCTTATCAAAGTTAAAGCTGCATTGTTATCGCCTCCTGAGTTAACTTTGTGATTAGTTTATCGTGAAACGCCATCTTCCCTTCCGGTGGTCAGGGTGGTCCGATGCGGGTTCTCCCCTCACACCTCCCCTCCACGCCAACACCCCCACCACAAATAGTACCCGACACTATCATCATCGTCATCTTCACCATATAGCACTACCACAATCATCACATCAGACAAAATCATTAATACTCCCCCACACCATCACACTGTTCTCACCACCACTACCGTCAAAGCAAACACCATCACCACCACTACCACCATAACCACCAACGACTCTCCTCCCCGACCCGAGAACAAAAACTCAACCACCACCACCCAATATCAGCATCCATCACTGTCCACCAACATTCCCTTCATCCACCAACCCCACCACCACAACCACCGCCGCCACCACAACTGTTAACCGTACAGTTGCCTCGGGAGAAGAAAGACTAATAAAATTTTACCAATGGGATGTGGTCTTACCCTTCCCTCCCTCCCTCCCTTCCTCTTTCCCCTCATCTGTCACAGTATGAGGGGAAGGGACGAGAGGAGAGAGGGGGGCATCTTGCTACCCCTCTGCCTCAGCTGGGTGACCGGAACGGAGAGGAAATAAGGGCAGAAGATGGGACGGAAGGGGATGGTTAGGGACAGTGGGAAAGAGAGGAAAGGGAAGGAAGGAGTAGGAAAGGAAGGGAGAGGATGCTAAGACGGATAAGAGGGGACGGGAGGAAAATATGGTGTCACAAACGAAGGGAAAGGAAGAAAGGAAAGAAGCAATGGTGAATCGAAATGAAGGGAAGGGAAAGATACTAGGTTAACGAAGTGAAAACAATAAAAGGAAGAAAAAAGAGCGAAAGGGAGAAAAAGGAAAGATGGTAAAACGAATGAGGAGAAAGGAAGTGAAGGGAGAAAAGTAAAACAAACTAAAAGGAGGAAGGGAAGGGAAAAGAGGATGGAATGCCGAAGAGAAGGGAAAAGAAAACAAATACGGAGAAATGAACGAAAATAAAGGAAGAGAAGAGGAAGATGGCGCTACGAAGAGGAGGCGGGAAGGGAAAAAAGGAATAACGAACCGAACGAAGACACGGGAAGAGAAGGGAAGGGAAAGAACAGTGGAAGTAGATGAGCTGAAGAGAGAGAGAGAGAGAGAGAGAGAGAGAGAGAGAGAGAGAGAGAGAGAGCGTAGGGGAAGGCAGGAAGGGAAGGGAAGAAGGGGAGATGTGCGGAATGAAAAGATTTGAAGCGAGAGAGGACAAGGGGACGAGAGGAAGGGAGAGGGAAGGAAAGGAAGCGAAGGGGAGCGAAGGAGAAGTTAGTTTGACCTGGATGAGATCAGAGGGGAGGGGTGGGGAGGGGAGGGTCAGGGGGGGAGGAGAGGGGTAAGGGGGAGCAAGGAGAGTGGGACAGTAATAATAATGATAATAATGATAATAATAATAATAATAATAATAATAATAATAATAATAATAAGAGGAGGAGGAGGAGGAGGAGGAGGAGGAAGAACTGTTATCGAATTTTACCTCCTCCCTCAGATGCAGCACAATACTCTCTCTCTCTCTCTCTCTCTCTCTCTCTCTCTCTCTCCACGCCCCTCCTCTCCTCTCTCCCACCTCAGCCCATTTTTCTGGCAGAGTAATTTCCTCTCTCTCTCTCTCTCTCTCTCTCTCTGTACTTTTGTTTTGTGGTCTGATATCACGTAGCCCCTCCCTTCCTTGTCCCCCCCCTCCCCATCTCCCCTTCCTCCCTATCACATTTCCCCTTCCTTACCCACATCCGATCTCAACGTCACAGGAAGCCCCGTCACCATCTCCCCCCTCCCCCCTTCCCCTCCCCTCCCCACCCCCTCCTCTCATTATCCACCCTCACCATCGCCTTCCTTCTCTTTTCCCCCTCCCCCCCTCTCTCCCTGCTTGCACTCCTCCTCCTCCTCCTCCTCCTCCTCCTCCCCTTTCTCGACTCTATCTCTCCCACCATCACCTTTTCAAAGCATTCTCTCTCTCTCTCTCTCTCTCTCTCATACATAAACACCCTTCCTCCTCCTCCTCCTCTCGGATCGTTCTTTGTCCCTCCCTCTCATCATCATTCCCCTCTTCCTCCTCCTCCTCCTCCCTTCTTCTTCCTCCTCCTCTCCCCCATCGTTTCTCTTTCCTTTACAATTGCATCTTCCTCTCCTTCCTCTTCTATATTCCCTTTGTCTTTCCTTCTATCCCTCTTCTAGCCACTTTCTATCTCCCATCTTCACGGCCGTTTCTCTCCTCCCTTCCTCTTGTTTTCCTTTCTATCCCTCTTCTTCTAACCACGTTCTATCTCCCTTCTACACAGCCGTTCCTCTCCTTCGTTCCCTCCTCCTCGTCCTCCCTCTTTCCTTCCATGCACTTCCTCTCTTCTCTGTTCCTTCTGTTTTCCCTTCTATCTCCCTTCTTCACGGCCGTTCCTCTCCTCCGTTCCCTCCTCCCTCTTTCCTTCCACACACTCGCACATATACATTATAATCCCCTTTGTATTGTCTACCCTCCCTTGCCCATGCACCCCCTTCCTTCCCCTTCCTTCTCGAATACATCAATACCCACCCTCTCTCCCTGCTTTCCTCCACATCTCTCTCTCTCTCTCTCTCTCTCTCTCTCTCTCTCTCTCTCTCTCTCTCTCTCTCTCTCTCGATGTGCCTCAGAACGCTGTTATGTGGATTGATTCAATATTTTGCTATCAACACTGGCAACTTGTAATCTCCCCTCTTCCCCCTCTTCGCAGCGGCAATAAATGTGATAATGTGTCCCCTCTCTCTCTCTCTCTCCTCCTCCACTGTATTTTCCACTTTGTCTTCTTTCCATTTTATTTTCCACTTCATCCACCTCGTCTCCTCCTCCTCCTCTAGTTCTCTCTCTCTTTCCCTTTTCTCCTCTCTCCCTCCTCCTTCCCTCACTCCCTATCTCACCCAACCCATATTGACTCGTCTCTCTCTCTCTCTCTCTCTCTCTCTCTCTCTCTCTCTCGTCCCCTCCTCCGATCCGTTTCCTCTGTTCCCCCCTTCCATTGTCTTCTTCCTTTCCCTGCACTCTCCCCCCCCCTCGCCCCCCGACTCCTCCCTCCTTTCTCCCTCCCTCTCTCCCCCTCTTTATCACCCTCACTGAGGTCTTCCCCAAACATTAATTAACACCTCACGGGGAGTCGCCCAGTTAAGAGCGTTTCTTCTCCCCCTTCTCTCTTCCTCTTCCTTCTCCTTCTCTTCTTTCCCTTGCTCTTCCTTCACATCCTCTTTGGTTTGATTGTTTTCCATCTTGCATTTATTTCTATATTTTTTTCTTTCCCTACCCTTGCATTTAGATCTTCCTTCCTTTCTTCTTCGTCATCTGGTTTTTATCTTCCTTTATTTTGCTCTTCCATTTCCGCATCGTCCTCCTCCTCCTCCTCTTCCTCCTACTCGTTTATGTCATCTTCCTATTCCTTTATCTTTGGACCAGTATCTCCCTCAGCTTCCTCTTCCTCCTACTCTTCTTCCTATTCCTTCTCCACTTCCTCCTCCTAAACCACTACTCAACTAACAGTGTCCCCCCCTTCCTTTATCATACTCCATCCTCTATCCTTTAACCCCTGATTCTTCCCTTCTATCTTTCATCCCATCATCCTGCTTCCTCCTCCTCCTCCTCCATCTTCGCGCCGTGTCATTGGTTTCAGTGCGGCCCTGGAGGATCAGCGCCCTTACACTTGCACCCTTCCTCACCCTCTGATCCGCCTATTCCAGTCCCGCCCCCCCTTCCCTTGCCCTAACCCCCCCCGATTTACCCCATCCTCCCTCTTTCCATGGCCTTCTCTTCCAGTTTATTCCCTCCTCTTCATTCCTTCTTTTCCTCCATGCCCTCCCCCTACTCTCCTCTCCCACGCTACCCCATCCTCTTCATTCCCTCTTTTTCTCCCTCCCTACCCTCCTCTTCATTTTTTTCCTCCCTTCCTCTTCCAGTCTACCCTTTCTTCCCTATTTTCCTCCCCACGCCTATCCTCATCTTCATTCCCTCCCGCCTACTCCTTTCCTTTCTCTCTCACCCCCGTTCCCTTTCCTTTCCATACCCCCATCTCCCATCCCTCCTCACCCCAGCGGCCTTTCGTCCCCCCACCCCCCGCCGGCAGCACGAGGGCGCCTCCCGCGGGGATCATGACTTCGGGGGGAGAGCGGGATGTAGGAGGGCCGTTTATTGTTGTTGTTCTTGTTCTGGTGCACGTGATGGCTCAAAGGGGGTAGGATGCAATGGCCTCCCCCCCCCCCCCTCTCTCTCTCTCTCTCTCTCTCTCTCTCTCTCTCTCCGCCCCCGCCGCCTGCAGCTGTTCTTTGCCCGCCGCCTCCGCCGCCGCCACCACCGCGCCACGCCCTCCCCCTCTCACGTCTGTCTCCGCGGGCTGTCACACACACACACACACACACACACACACACACACACACACACACACACACACACACACACACACACACACAGATTTTTTCAAGACCTCAGCGTAAAACGAAATGAGTAGCGACTTGGATGAAAACTTTTGTGAACTTTAGTGGTCCTTCATTTTTACCTCTTCCTCCTCCTCCTCCTCCTCTTCCTCCTTTCCTTCCTCATACATCGCTTCATCCTACTCTTTCTCTTCGATTCCTCCTGCAACTTGTCTTTTCCTCTTTCTCGTAACTCTTCTTAAGCTTCTCTTCTCTTTCTCCTCATCTTCATCGTCGTCCTCTTCGTTCCTCCGCTCCCCTTCACCCTCACCGTCTTTCCTCTCTTCCGTATCCCTTCTTAAGCTTCTCTTCTTTCTCTTCATCTACGTTCCTCTGCTCCCCTTTACTCTCCCACCCTCTTTTCTCTCTTTCGTATCCCTTCTTAAGCTTCTCTTCTCTCTCTTTATCTTCGTTCCTCCGCTCCCCTTTACTCTCCCACCCTCTTTTCTCTCTTTCATAACCCTCCTTTAGCCTCTCTCCTCTTCCTCCTCATCTTCATCGTCTTCATCTTCGTTCCTCCGCTTCCCTTCACCCCCTCGTCTTCAAGGGCACGTCAGCAGGCTCCAGCAGGCTGCCCTAAACGGTTCCACGGCCCCGTGTGGAGGCGGCAAGCAGCACACGTATGCCTGCGACAGCTGTGTTCCCGTTAATAACACGGTCAATAATGCAAATGAAAGTACCAAGTCGTGAGCAGAAAGGCAAGTTACGAGGAGGAGGAGGAGGAGGAGTGTGTTGGTGGGAGGGTATGGCAGTAACACCCTTGGCAAGTTACGTGGAGGAGGAGGAGGAGGAGGAGGAGGAGGAAGAGGAGGAGGTGATGATACGGTGAAAGAGGAAGTGATGATAATGGGAAGAGGAAGAGAAAGGTAATCATAAGAGGAAGAGATAATGATAAGAAGGAAGAGGAGGAATTATGGAACATATTAAGGTTGATAAAAGAAGAAGAAGAAGAAGAAGAAGAAGAAGAAGAAGAAGAAGAAGAAGAAGAAGAAGGAGAAAAAGTTGAAGTGGTAAAGAGAGAAAGGGGAGAGGAGGAGACGATGAAAATTTGATGTAAAATGAGAAGGAAGAAGAAGAAAAGGAAAGGAAAATGAGGTGATAAAGAGAAAGAGGAGGAGGAGGAGACGATGAGAAGAAAGAAAAAAAAGGTGATGAAAAATGAGAAGGCAGAAGAGGAAGAGGAGGAGGTAATGGCAAGTGTGTGTGAGGGGGGGAGGGGGGAGGGGTGGCAGGTGTGGTGATGGGCTCGACCTGTACGGAACTTTAATGCCTGTTCCCCCCCTCCCCCCCCTGCTACCCCAACACCCCCCACCTGTACACATGCATTACACGAAGGGAAGAGGAAGAGGAAGAGGAGGACAATACGCATGAACTTCTGGGGAGGGGAAGGGGAAGAGTATGATGGAGGGGAGGGAAGGAAAGAGATTAACAACAAACTAAAAGATGGGGAGGAAACAAACAAACGAAACGACATGCGAACACACACACACACACACACACACACACACACACACACACACACCGATGACGACCCTCCTCCTCTCAGCCTTTAAAAAAAAAAAAATAGAGTTGAAAGAAAGAAAAACAAGTCAACTAACCAAACCAAACAAAAAAAAAAAAACAGAACAACGAACAAAGAAAAAAAAAGAGGGAGCAAAAAGAGGAGAGGAGGAGGGGAGAAGGAGACGTCAGTTGCTAGAAAGAGTAGGGAAGAAAGAAAAGGAGGAAGGAGGGAGAGGAAGGAAGAACCACAACACAGGATGAGAACTTGGAGGAGACAGATTAAAAAAAAAAGGAAGAGATGAAAAAAATAAAGTCAACGAGAAAAATGAGGAGGAGGAGGAGGTAGAAGAAGCTGAAGGGTAAAGGACGCAGCACCAGGAGCAGTAGGAGCAGGAGCAGTAGCAGCAACAAAATCAACAGTCGCAGAAGCAGAAGCAGGAGGCGGAGAATGAGGAGAAAAAAGACACAGTAGAAGTAGCAGCAGAAACAGAAGCAATATACGAGTAGAATCAGAAGGAGGAAAAGCAGAAGAAGAGGAAGTAGCAGGAGGAAGAGGAGGTAACCGAGATGGGGGGGGGGGGAGAGAGAGAGAGAGAGAGAGAGAGAGAGAGAGAGAGAGAGAGAGAGAGAGAGAGAGAGAGAGAGAGAGAGAGAGAGACGCAGTAGTAGGAGTAGCAACATTATCCTCTACACAAACAGGAGGAGGATCAGGGGAAGAAGACGAAGGGGAAAAACAGACGCAGCAGTTACATTAGCAAAAGGAGGAGAACCATGAGAAAGAGACACAGTAGTAGTAGTAGTAGTAGTAGTAGTAGTAGTAGTAGTAGTAGTAGTAGTAGGACCGGGAGAAAGAGAAGAAGGGGAAAGAGATGTAGCAGGAGTAGCAGCTCGGGCAGTTACTCTCACGCTCCGACAATCAATACTCAACCCAACGGTACCCAACCTGCTCTAATCCGCCACCTGGCCCTCCACCCACCTGGCTCATCCACCTCCTCCACCTCCATCCCTTACATCTATGACCTTCACCTGTATCTCTCTGTGCTGTTTAACTCCTCCACTTCGGCCAACTTCCACCTGGCTCATCCACCTCCACCCCTTACATCTATGACCTTCACCTGTGTCTCTCTGTGCTGTTTATCTCCTCCACTTCGGCCAACTTCCACCTGGCTCATCCACCTCCACCCCTTACATCTATGACTTTCACCTGTGTCTCTCTGTGCTGTTTATCTCCTCCACTTCGGCCGACTTCCACCTGGCTCATCCACCTCCATTCTATACATCTTTTACCAGCATCTCTGTCTCTTCCACCTCCATCTACACCTTCCACCTGCATCTACACCTTCCACCTCCATATACTACTGTACTGCTTATCTACACAAGTACTCTCATCTCACTTTTTCTTCTCCTCCACCCCGCCTATCTACTTCTACCGCCTATCTCCTCCATCACCCTCAACCTATACATGTTCTTTCTCCTCCTCCTCCTCCATTTCCTCTACCTTCACGTTCATCCGTTCTCCTCTCCACATTTATACGTTCTTCCTTATTTCTTTCTTTCTTCTTTCTCATCCTTTAGCTGTTATTACGTTTCCTCCTCCTCCTCCTCCTCCTCCTCCTCTTCTGCGACCTCTCCTATCTCGTTTATTTTCTCTCATTCCACTTACTTGCATGCATCCACTCAAACTCCTCTTTCACTTCTTCCATCAATGCCTTTTTCACCATCATCTCCTCCTCCTCCTGTTCCACCTTTATTACATTTATCCACATTTGTTCATCTATCCCGCTCCACTACTACCACCATAACTTCCACCATGAGCACTCCACCACAATATATCCACTAGTGCTTCGTTTTCCCCCTCACGTTCCCTTTTTTTTTTTTCCTCCATTCCCACCTCCCCCACTCCCTCCACCCTCAACCGTGACTCCTCCACCACAATAATTCCATCACTAACCCCCTCCCCCTTCCCTTCCTCTCCCTCCACCTCCCGTTCCTCTTTTATTTTCTCCACCTCAACCACCACCACCGCCACCACCGTACCCAATACTCCCACGGCCGTGACCTCAACCCCGCGGCCATGGTCACGGTACCGCTCCTCCTCCTCCTCCTCCTCCTCCCCCTCCTCACGACCCTTTCTGACCGGACACGCCCACAGTCACATCCTCCATTGCACCCTATTTCTCACCTCCCTCCGCCCCTTCTCCCCCCTCCCTTGTTTGTCCTTGTGCCACGCCCCCCATTTTCTCCCCTCCATCAAGTCCCTTCCCTCCCCCCTTAGCCCCCCCTCTCCCCGAATGCTTATGTATACTTTTAGCTCCCCAATACGAGTCACTCCGTACCTACAATCCCTCCCCCAGTAAGTCATCCCCAAGGCTTTCGTCTCCCCCTCCCCCTCATTTCATAGCAAGACTTCCCCAACCCCACTAACTCCTCCCCTGACACTCCTCCACCTCACGTAGCAAGGTAAGACCCCCCCCCACCAACCTCCCCCACACCCACTCCTCGCATCACCTCTCGTCAAGTACTACCTCGCTTCAGCACCACCCCCCTTCCGCCCCTCCATGCAGCACCCCACCCGTCCCTCCCCTGCACACTGGGTTGTCTGGCGGCTTTAAGAGCAAGATCGATCACAGCAGATGAAGACAAGATACTCATGGACTCTTTCGGAGGGATGGATGGGCAGGTGATGGACAGGTAGGGGTAGGCTGGCATGGGGTAAGGATGGGGCCGAGGAGGGATGGGATTTCGTATAAAGGGCAGAGGGATGGGTAGAGGGGTTAGAGGGGATGGGGTTGAAGAAAGATGGGATTTCGTATTGGGGAAGGGCAGAGAGATGGGTAGAGGGAGAGAAGCTGAGATGGGGCAGGAGATGGAAAATGGGATGGGGTAAGAAGGGGTTGGGGAAGAAAGGGGTTTTGTGTAGGGGGAAGGGTAGAGAGAGAGAGGTTGTGATGGGGACTAGGGATTAAATATACCATGAAGGGGTAGAATAAGGATGGGGCTGCAAGGGAAGAAAGGGGATGAAGTGGAATGGATAGTAAAGAAGTAAGGGTACGAAGTTGAGGGCGTGAGGCGAGGGGGAGGAAGGACATAAGTGACAGGTAGTGGAGGGGGCTTGAGAGGAGGGGGAGTGGAGAAAGGGGGAGTGTTAGGGGAGTATGATAATAGGGAGAGGGGGGGAGAAGGGGGTTGAAAGAGAACAAAAGGAAGACAGAGCAAGGAAGGTGAAGGGGGGAGGGGGCGGGGAGGAACAGGAGGAGGAGGGAGGGAGGGAAAGAAAGGAGACAGAGACAGAGAATGACAATAATCACTGACTCACTAATAACAGGAGTAAACAAATAATAGACGACAGGACAATAACGATAATAACAACATGTACTCCCTCCTCCTCCTCCTCTACTGCTTCCTCCTCCTCCACTGCGTCGAGAACCAATATAAACAAAAATAAAAAATAACATCCAAACGAAAACAGGAAAACAACGAATCAGTACACATTGAAAATACGAAATGAGAGAGAGAGAGAGAGAGAGAGAGAGAGAGAGAGAGAGAGAGAGAGAGAGAGAGAGAGAGAGAGAGAGAGAGAGAGAGAGAGAGAGAGAGAGAGAGTAATAATAACTACAGGTAGCAGTATTAAGGCAGGGCAGGTAGGTCGGTAGGCAGGTAGGTAGGTAGGTAGGCTCAAGGGGTAGGCCGGGAGGTATTTCTGGACGCGAGGAGAAAATGGAGGGACGTGAAAAATACAGCAAACATATATATATATATGAACGTGGAAATAAAAGAGGAAGTATGGAAACGGGAGAGCGGAGGGAGAGAGGAAAATGTGCGAGGGAGAGAGAGAGAGAGAGGCAAAGTGAGCGGGAGGGAGGGAGAGAAAGGTATACAGGGGAGAGAAGGAGGGCATGAACGAGGTAAAGGGAAGGGGAAAAGGCTGTTGGGGGAGGGAGGAAACAGGAATAGTACGGGAGGGAAAAGTTAAGAGGTGAACAGCAAAGGTAATTGTGCACTGGGGGGGGGGCTAGGAAGGCAAGAACTGCAAGGTGAGGTAAAAACTGGAGGGTGAAAATAAGAGCATGGAGGTAAACTATGAATATGTATACGAACTTAGAGGTAAAATGGAGGGAAGATGAGGGAGAAAGGGAAACTATGTATAGGAGAGACCAACAAACTCATTATGACAAGGTAACTTCGAGAGGTAGACAGGTAACCAGGGAACAATAGACGTATAATGGAAGGTAAATATTAAAAAAAAAGAGGAAGATGAGGGAGAAAGGGAAGTTATATATGAGGGATAAACACTCATTAAAACCAGGTAAAGGATGCGAAAGAGGTAGACTTGTGCTGTAAATGAAGGCAACCAGTATAAAGGTAAAACAGAAGGTAGGTATTCAAAAGCGAAGATGAGGGAGAAAGGGAGAAAGGGGAACAATAAACATTAGAGATAAACAAATTTAACAAAACAAGGTAAAGAGTGAAGGAGAGGTTGACTTGAGGTAAAAAAAAAAAATGGAAACCAGTACAAAGATGAGGGAGAAAGGGAGAAAGGGAAACTATAAACATAAGAGATAAACAAACTTAATAAAACAAGGTAAAGATTGAAAGGGAGGTAGATTTGAGGTAAAAAAAAAAAAAGGAAACCAGTACAAAGAAGAGAGGAGAGAAGAGGGAGAAAGGGAGAGAAAGAGGAGAGGGAGAAAGGGAAACTATAAACATTAGAGATAAACAAACTTATTAAAACAAGGTAAAGATTGAAAGAGAGGTAGACTTGAGGTAAAAAAAAAAACGAAACCAGTACAAGGATAAATGAAAGTGACTTCAAAACGGGAATAAGGAAAAAAAAGATACTATATAATTATAAGAGATGAACAAACCCAACAGAACAAGGTAAAGACTGCAAGAGAGGTTGGAAGACTAGTTCGGTATAAAAAAGGTAAAGTTGGGAGCGTACGCTATAGCTGCGCGTGGCCACGGTGCTCATCTCCGTTTCACTGATCCACTCTCCAACCCTCTCTCTGTGCTAACTAAGTTTATGGTCACAAATCACACACACCCCTTCCCGACCACCTCTTACTAACCCTTCCAATCCCAAATTTCTCCCTCTTTGTGTCATATAACCCCACCCAGATTCATGGCTAGGCGTACTAAAAACTTCGCCACGGAGGCGTTAGAACGGTAAATAGGTAACCAGTATGAAGGTAAAATAGAAGGTAACTGCTCAGAAAAGGAGGATGAGGGGAAGAATGGGAAGTTGTGTATACGGGAAGGGTAGACTTTAGGAGAGGTAGAACTGAGTAGAAAATGGGTAAACTGCGTACAATGGAGATAACTGAGAATAGTAAAATAGGTAAATAGGGAGAATAGGTAAAATGTGTTAATTGGAAGATAGCTGTGAAGGGTGAAAAAATACTATTCTCTTGGGTATCTGTAAACTGCCTCCCCTTTCCCCTATCAACCTTCCCTTGCCCAACCACCCAAACCCTGGAACCCCACCACACCCTTTACTTTGCACCCCTCTCTCTGTGCCACCTAAGTTTATGGTCACAAATCACCCCAACTTAACCCCTTCCCGACCACCTCTTACTAACCCTTCCAATCTCAATTCATCCCTCTTTCTACCATATAACCTCAGCTAGTAACCCCCTTCACCCCCCATTACCTCAACTCCCTTCCCCCCATCCCTCCATACTAACCCCCACAATCTTAACCTCTGACAAACCCCTCCCATCCCCATATTCCTTCCTCCTTGTACCATATAACCTCAGCTGGTAGTCTCTCTCACTCCCCCCCCCCCCATTACCTCATCTGCCCCCCATTCCTCCATACTAACCCCCACAATCTTAACCTCTGACAAACCCCTCCCATCCCCATATTCCTTCCTCCTTGTACCATATAACCTCAGCTGGTAGTCTCTCTCACTCCCCCCCCATTACCTCATCTGCCCCCCATTCCTCCATACTAGCCCCCACAATCTTAGCCTCTGACAAACCCCTCCCATCCCCATATTCCTTCCTCCTTGTACCATATAACCTCAGCTGGTAGTCACTCTCTCCCTCCCCCATTACCTCATCTGCCCCCCATTCCTCCTAACCACCACCACCGCAGCCACTTCCATTACATTTCCCATACCTACCGAACCTCCCATTCCGTTCCTCCCTCCACCCTATCCTTCCTGACCACTACCGCAACCACCTCCATTTCACTCCCCATAACCTACCATCCACCCCTCTCCCCCCCTTCCCCTTCCCATACACTTAAACTGACCACAACACAACCTTGCCCTCCACCACCACCCTCGCCCCCTCTCCCTACTTACCTTCCTGATACAAAACATCCTCTATACCTCCTCTCTCTCCCTCCCTCCCCCTTTACCTTTCCTAACCTTACCTTACTAATTAGGCCCTTCAACACAACTTTGCCGCCCCTTTTCCTCCCTCTCTCTCTCCCGTCTTCCCTTCCAAACACATAACAACCTCTTTAGCGCTCCCCCCCTTTACCTATACTTGCCTTACGTTACCTAACCTTACCTTTCTAACTAGGCCTCTTGACACAACCTACACACATATATGTCTTACCTTTCTCTAACCTAAACAACTAGCCCTACCTTACCTTACCCAACCTAACCTTTCAACACAACACTACCTACCTACCTACCTATATATATATATATATATATATATATATATATATATATATATATATATATATATATATATATATATATATATATATATATATATACACACACACACACACACACACACACACCTGTCTGATTCTATAATATTTCTATTCTTTCCTTACTCACCCCGAACCACTTTTAAACACCCCAAAGAAGAAAAGAATAAATTAAACCTCAAATTTATTCATCTTCACATCACTCAGCTGTCCATACGTCTTCTTCCGCTTCCTCTTCCTCCATCATCAGTTCCTTCCACCTCTTTTCCTTTAATTCCCCTTCTTTATCCTTTCTCATCATCCCCCTTCCTCTCATTTTTCTCCTCCCACGCAACCTCCTCCTCTTCCTTCTCTCTTCCTCTTAACCTCTTTATTGTTCCTCATTATTATTCTCCTCTCCACACAGCGCGTTCATCATCACTAACTCCTTTCTCTTCTTTTCTGTTCCTGCCGTGCACCACCACCACTCTCTTCTCCTCCTCTTCCTTTCCTAAACCTCTTCTTGCTTCACTCTTAACTTCTTCATTTTTCATTATTTTCCTCTTTACATAACCACGCTTCCTTCTTCTCTCCTCCTCCTCTTCCTTCCTTCCTCCACCACCACTCTCACTCCTCCTCTTCTTTCCTCTCCTCCTCCTCCTTCCCTCTTCCCTCCCCCAGCTTCCACCTTCCTCCCGGCCCGTCAGTCGCTGGGGGTAAGGAGGGCCGGCGTCTGTTACGGGGCAGGGCATGAACACGACCACAATTGAGGCGGAATAGTGTCATCAGAGGATAATCAATAGCGGCGGATCCACGGCTCGGAAAAAAAGAGGTTTGCACGCGTACCCAATTACACTTACTTAAAGCCGGTCGATGCTCACCGGCACGAGGAGGAGAAGGAGGAGGAAGGGAGTGCTGGTGGTGGCGGTGGTGGTGGGAGCAGAAAGGAGGAGAAAGAAGTGGGTGATGATGGACGTGGAAGTGTGAAGAGGAGAATAATGAGGAAAGATGAAAAGAGGTTAAGAGGAGGAGGGAAGGAAGAAGAAGAGGAGGAGGAGGAGGCGGAGGAGGTGTGGGTAGCGCTGGAAACGATTGCGTGGGTGGAGGAAAATGAGAGGAAAGACGATGGATAAAGAAGAAGATTTAGAGAAGAGGAGGTGGAAGTAACTGGTGATGAAAGAGGTAGAGGAAGAAGAGTGAGAAGGAAGAGATGGAATATTTGTAAGAGTAGTGTTGTTAGATGGAATAGAGTAAAGTAAGTTAGGAAAGAAAAAAGAAAGAAAATGGGGAAGAGGAAGAATATGTGTAGAAGTAGCGAGTGAAAGAAGAAAAAAATGAAAGGAAGAAAACGTAAAGAAGAAAGCAGAAAGAGAAGTAAAGGAGGAGAAAAATGGAAAGAGGAGATAAAGAGGAGGAAGAGGACGAGGACGAGGAAGAGGAGGAGGAAGTCCCTTTAAAGCACACTCTTGACATGAGCTTTCACTCCCAGGAGACAATGTGTGTGTGTGTGTGTGTGTGTGTGTGTGTGTGTGTGTGTGTGTGTGTGTGTGTAATGAGATCCTGGTGGAGGTTGGTGGTGATGGTAGTGACAGCAAACGACCTGGTGACATCCTGGTGGTGGTGGTGGTGGTGGTGCATCCTCCTCCTCCTCCTCTTCCTCTTCCTCTTCCTCCCACCAATATCGACCAGCCGCCCTATGCTATGCTGCTACTGCCATACACGCACCCACACGCCACCCGCTACTGTCCACCACCACCACCACCGCCGCCGTCTCTACACGCCTCCCTCACCGCCTAGCCTCCTCCCTCTCTCTCTCTCTCCCTCTCCATCCTCATCAACATCACAATCTCCTCCCTCCATCCTTTCCTCTCTCCTTTGGATTCACCGCCTATACCAACATTTTCACATTTCCTTCCTTCCTTGCTTTCTTTTACTTTCATTTTCTCCTCCTATCCCCTATCCATCTTTCCTTATTTCCTTCCTTCCTTCCCTATTTCACTCACTTTTCCTTCATTCTTTCCGAGTAACAGCAGCATCGTAGTCGCAACATCAGCGGATAGATAAAGCAAAAGTTTCTTATTAACCCCAGAATCACATAATTTAATACGACACATAACAAAAACATACTCGTGTAACAAACATTCGTCAGTACCGTGATCCACCCCAAACCCCTTAATACGCTAAGATATATATAGGATCAAAACTGTGAATGATATACAGTACAGCAGGTTTTCCAGGTAATAATGTCAAACTGCTGCTTCAGATGGGAAGATCATTCGAACACTTATTTCTCAGTTTGAGTCTCCCAACGCACGAAGAAACTCCCCCAAAAGCAACCTGGGACCATATTCTCAGACGCTTTCTACTCTCACAACAAACATTTCTGAAGGCCACAAAGGAGATTAATCGGGTTCTCATGAGTATTCTGTGATGTTCAAAGTGCAGAAGCCTTGTCAAACTATCACTAGGCTCATAAAGCTCCGCATGGAAATACCACAGTTAATATGAAAGCCTTTACAGATGTGGTGTGTGTAAGCCCCGAAGTGTTTGTGAGTTCAGGTCCTGCCTCTCCCACGCCAAGCCCAGCGCCTTCTTCCACGGCAAGGGAGTACCGCTGACAAGTAATCTGGACGAGGATACACACGTCTACTCTCATATGTCCCTGATTTATATGTCATGTTATAAAATTTGGGTTTATAATGCAATAAAACTGGATTCTGGCTGACAATGAGTTTGACAATTTATGTTTCAAGTCCATACTGGCAATATGTACATCAGTCTCCTCAATGTCCTGAAAATTCCGTCAGTAGCGTGGCTCTTTGGGATGATAGTAAAGTGCTGTTCGAATTGCACGGGCCAAAGGATCATCATATACTGGACTCTCTCTCCACAAGGTTGAGAAATAATCGCTGTTTGTTTGAATCAGAACACGCAGGGAAGGGTATTATCATTCCATTCTACATATTATGTTATGCTGTCCTCACCAGTAAGAGCTATTTAACACACCACATGCAGCTTGCTGACTGATTACAGATACGCTGAGCCACGAAGCGCAGCCCTACAACAGTTCTTAGTGCAGCCTCCATTTTTTTCAAATAATATCAAAGAGTAATCATTATATTTGTTGACAAAAGCAAAACACGCCACGTGAAGACAAAAAACACAGCATGAACAATGGCCACAAGTGTGCTTCGTGAGTAAACAAATCAACGGCAGGCATCACCGCAGCTGCTGGGTAACACGCTTGATGGCGACGTTGTCAAAAAGGGGCCGCCGCCGCCGCCGCCTATACACACGCAACCAGCTGGTGGCCCTGCAGCACCACGCCCTTCCCATTCCCGCCATGCTAACTCCAGGGGACACCAACGACTTCTGGTGTGTCCCAGTGCTGGGCGGGATGCTGGGCCTGCTGAAGGGATGCGCGGGCCTGCAGTGCTCGAGTGAACCTAATCCGACGGGCCTGTGGTGGACGCAACAACCTGTTGCGTCCAGTGGCTCGCGTCGCGCCGCCTGTCCGCCACCGCTGCGGCCACCACGAGGCCCATCACCCCCCCCTCCTGGCGCCTCTGTCTGGTGCAACCCTCTGACACACGGTTGGCATCACACGGTGTCCAGGGGTTGTGTGTCCTCGACACTAATTCCTCACAAAGCATCAAGGCCTTCATTGAAATAAGGCAGCCCCTCCCCCTGACCTCTCCGCCTCGGTCGAGGGGCGGCAAGTATTGAAGCGCTTGGAAGATTCAGCTCAGCAAATGCTTGCGTCCCTCACATGTGGCAGGAACACCTGCACACACTTGCCCACACTTGTAGCCACGCCCCCTGTTCTCCTTACGGCACACCACCAGGGCTTACCACGCACCGCCTGCACAGCCCCTCAGGCCAACATGTTTAAAGGGCCTTCCTGATATGACCGAACAATATCAGCTCCTGCGGGTATTCAATTAATAAGTCATGCTTGGGCGAGTTCTTCGGCGAATCGTAAAAAGGTTACACATACGCCATGTTCCTCAAAAGACAGAGTACTACCCCATTTGTCAACGAGCCCCAAACACTGGCGCCCTGTTCTCCGCCGCCCCGTCTTTCAATCTGCCCTCAGAAATATTGCTTCTAATCATAATCGAGCACAAATGAAGAGGAGAGCCGCGGCCAGTAATATACGTAACTAAGATTTGTACTACGTAAGGCTTATTATTAGTTGCAACCTGAGGGATAACATGCATTTTTCTTGTGTGTGAATAGAAACATATGCTTCTGGCCGTATATCACCAACACCGCAAAAAACGGCCTGCGCGATAACACCTGCCCAACAAACCCTTCACGTCCGCTGCCCCGCCCCGCCCCTCGCCCCACCGCCCGCCGATGCGCCGCTCACCTGGCACCTGGCACCCCGCAGCTCCCCTGCCTGCACGGACACACAACAAACATGGCCACAGCGGCGGCACAGCACGCCCCGAGCCTCTCCTCACGGCCACACGTGCACGGCGTGACCTCACACTGTACCACGCTCCAAGTTTAACAACACTCCCAAACAAAAAAAGGGAAAAACCTTCACTTCCAATTCTCTTTTATATCAAACATTTCGGTGAAGCGCGAAGTTCATAAACTGTTTTTAAAGGTGATACACGAGGCGGCGGCAGCGGCGGCGGCGGGGGTGGAGGACGGGGAGGCCAGGGGTCACAGCCGCCCTGCCGCACCACCTGCCGTGTTGATTAATAACTCACGTGATGGCTGCGGTCAAGGTGAATACATCACAAAAATGCCGCGTGGCAAGTGTTTCAAAGTTTTGTCTCGACAAGGCTGTGGAAGACCCGAGGAAGCGGCCAGCGACCGCCAGCACGTGACCAGCAGCACGGCACAGCAAATGACAGAGCACGCCGCGCCGCCACGCACCTGGGGAACTCTGCGGAGGCTGCCCGCCGCCACCAGTGTCCAGGCGTTTAGCGCCGAGAGGAAAGGGCACTTGTTTTCCAGGGCTCTGGTTGCTCAGGATACCTGGCGCCGAGAGGAGCACGAAGTGGAGGCAGCTGCTGGCAATGCGAGAATCGATACGCCTCAACAATGCAGGAGGATCGACACGCTGTTCAGAGCACTCACCGTGTCGGAATTATACACGGCCTGCCGCCCAGCCTGACCAGCGCTTTGCACCTCCAATGCTAACAGTCGCAGAGGGGGCAGGTGTGTGTGTGTGTGGGGGGGAGGGGGGGGGGCTGCTGGCAGTACCCGAGGGAGGCTGCCACACGGGACAGCCACAACACGCCAGCACGGACACAGCTGCAAGTCCCTGAAGCTTCTATCGCTGCCTAACCACCGGATACAACGAAGGGTGCGGCTCCCGAAGGTTCCATGACAGCACCCATACCCGCTTCTGCCACACCGAGGAGCAACAGCCATGTAGCCTGCACAGGGGCGGCGGGGCATCGAGAGGTTCAGGAGACTTTCAGGACAAAACACAGCCAAAAGAACACCTGCTTTCCACTTGTTTCCGCCTGTTTTCCACCTTCGACACCCCCCCAGCCCCCCTTACACTACACAAGTCATTTGCACACAAACACACGAAACTTCAACATGCAGATCCCGCCCGCCTGAACAAGGAGGTATACAGTGTGCTTCTTAGCGTCCCACACCAAGGCCCACATTATACACCACACTTCCCCTCACCCCGCAAAGCGTACCGCACCTTGACCATTCACAGCAGAACAAATGTATCTGCCTCCCTTGCCCCCTTGTACGACAGCCTCTGGAGTATTACAGTGTCTTCTGCCACACCGACCCCTCATTCTCAAGGGACTCAAACCCAGATGCTAGATCGAGGGCGGTGAGGTGTGCCACGAGTGTCTCCCCGTCTAGTGCCTATACAGTGCAAAGGAGGAAAGGGGTAGGAGGGAAGGAAGGGAGGAGAGAAGGAAAGAGTTACGGGAGGAGGAAATGAATGAATGAATTAGGGACGGGGAAGATAATGTGATGAATGAATGGATGAGGGGAGGAAGGAAGGGAAAAAATGGAGGGAAAGTTAACTATATTGATTAAACCAATGGAGTAGGAAGATGGGATATAAGCAGGAGAGGAGAGGAAGGAATGATGTGATGGAAGGATGAATGAATATTTGGCCGGATGAAGGGAGGAAAGAAGGAAAGGGAAACATGGAGGGGGTAAAGAAGGAAAGAGATAATTAAGGTGTGATAAGATGAATGAAACCAAACCGAAGAGGGAGGAAAGAGGCAAAGGGAAGCATAGAAAAGAGGAAAGAAGAAAAGAAATGGAGAGAAGGTCAGATAAAATGGAATAAATAAATGGAGAGAATTAAAGCAAAGCATGGAAAAGAGGAAATAATGAAATACAAAGAGCGAACATTAGATAGATGAATGCTATTAATATACTATGAATGAACTAGACAGATTGTATGACTTTAGACAGGGAAGTGGCAGATGGAGTTCAACCAATGCCGGGAAACACAGTATTCCGAGTGTAGGCAGGAACAACCCTTCACATAATTAACCCTGAAATGACACTCCCCTGATCACTGAAGAGGGAGAGGAGAGGAAGGCAAGAGAAGCAAAGGGAGAGGGGGAGGAGGAGGAGGAGGGGGATGCGAAGGGCGGCCTGGCGGATCTGTGTAGAGGTAAACCAACATGGAGCTACAGGAACAAAGGTACGGCTTAGGCTTAGCGGCCAGGTGTGGTGGTCCTGTGTGGAGGCCTCTCGTATACAGGTGAGTGGAGGAGGAGGAGGAGGAAGGAAAGGGAGGAAGGCAAAGGGGGCTAGGGAGGCGAAGGATGGCTACGGAAGGAGGCAAAAGAGGAGTAGGTGGATGGAATGGAATGATGGGATCGGAAGGAAGAGGAGGAAGAGGTGGAGGGGATGGGAGAAAGATGATAGAGGAAGGGTAAAGGGATGGAAGAGAAAGGAAGAGAATGGATGAGGAAGAACTAGAGGGAACACACACACACACACACACACACACACGCACACGTACAGAGCTAGGCCGGTCATGAATTTTACAACAAAATTCATTAAGCTTCAACTTCACCTGCACGGCAAAGAAGTAAGCCTGGCAGGTAACCGTGTGCAGGTGTGTGTGTGTGTGTGTGTGTGTGTGTGTGTGTGTGTGTGTGTGTGTGTGTGTGTGTGTGTGTGTGTGTGATCCTTCCCTCTCTTCCTTTCAGTTCTTCATCTCCTTCCCTTCCCTTCCCTTCCATCATCTTCCCTTCCTCCCATACATACATACATATATAGACAAGAAAGTAAACAATTATATAGAGGTACTAAAAGAAGAGGGAGGGAGGAGGGGAAAGGAAGGGAAGGGAAGGGAAGGGAAGGGAAGGGAAGAAAAGGAGAGACGCATCAGGGATTACATGCCTATCCAAGCATTACCTGAGATGACCAAGAATAGGTTGGCGAGGGCAGAGGTGGAGAATGACTTGACTATGAGAGAGCGAGAGCGAGAGAGAGAGAGAGAGAGAGAGAGAGAGAGAGAGAGAGAGAGAGAGAGAGAGAGAGAGAGAGAGAGAGAGAGAGAGAGAGAGAGAGAGAGAGAGAGAGAGAGAGATGCAAAGGCCACCAGTGTAAATGTGTACAGTACAGTTGTTCCCTAAGGAGGAGGAGGAGGAGGAGGAGGAGGAGAAGGAGGCAAGGAAAACGCTGTGAATGAGCTACATAATAAGGACTGTTACAATTTAACAAAGGGAGGAGAGACGAGGGAAGAAAAGGAAAGGAAGGAGGGGGAATGAAGACAACGAGGAGTAGGAGGAGGAGGAGGAGGAAGAGGAGGACGAGGAGGAGGAAGTGATTGGAAGATGGAGAGGAAAAAATCAATGATGAGGAGGGTGGAAGAAGGTAAAGGAAATGGGGGAAAGCGGAAACAGAATGAGGAGAAGCAGGAAGCGAGCGTGAAGAGAGACGAGAAAAAGAGAAGAGAGAAAAACGAGAAGCGAAAGAGAAAACCAAAAAACAATCTACTGAACGAGTAAATAAGGACTGAATGCAGGAGTAAAGGGAGGAAACCCAGCAAGTGAAAAGATGGAGGAGGAGGAGGAGAAAACGAGGAGATAGAAATGAAGGAGAGAAAGGAAGGAGAAGGACGTGAGGAGGAAAGTTTTAAGGGAGGAAAGAGGAGTGAGAGGAAGTGAGGAAGGGAGGAAGAAGCGAGGGAGGGAGGGAAAAGGAAACGGAAGGAGAGTAGGAGACGGTGGAGGAGGAGGAGGAGGAGGAGGAGGGCTGAGTAGACCTAGGGGCAGGGAAAGAGGAAGACGCCGACAGAGTGGCCCAAGAATCAATACTGTGAACCAACCACCAACCACCACACACCCTGCCTCACCCTACCACCCTCACCCTACCACTAACTATCCTCACATGTTACCTCACCCCCTTCACCCTACCATCTTACCTCACCCTGCTATCAACCAACCTTCAACCTTCACCCTGCCGCCTACCACCCTAACACCCTTACCCTGCCACCCTTAGACCCTCACCCTACCACTAACTATCCTCACATGTTACTTCACCACCTTCACCCTACTACCACTCACATCTTACCTCACCCTGCTATCAACCAACCCTCAAGCCTTCACCCTGTTTTACCCAGCTATCACACATACCCTACCTCCCTTTTGACCAACCCTGACTAACACCCTACCTCACCCTGCCACCATTACCCTCACCCCTTCACCCTATACCAATTCTCACTCATCTTACCTCACCCTGCTATCAACCAACCCTCAAGTTTTCACCCTGTCTCCCCCTGCAATCACACCCTATCTCCCTTATGACCAACCCTGACTAACACCCTATCTCATCCTGCCGCCATTACCCTCCCACACCTTACCTCACCCCCCCCCCCTCACCCTACCACCAATTCCCAGTCTACTCTGCTACCACCACAGTCAGCACTCTTACCACACAGTCACTTTGCACTTCCAATCCCCATGAAGACTTGAATATTCGTACGACGCTTCTGTAACAGCAAAACCGTCTTAACCCATACACACGCGAAGTTAGAGGAAGACTAGGCGACGTGCGTGAGGGATGTGTGTGGAGACGGTTGAAAATTGGTGGCCTTCTCCCTCAAGTTACAAACATCCTCTTGCGTAGGCCGCTAACGAACCTATTTACGTCCTTGGTAGTTTAGGCTTATATAGGCTTAATGGACGGGTGGGTGGATGGGCGGCTAGGGGGGTGGATGGGTGGGTAGGATGGTGGGAGGTCTTGTGATGGTGGTTATGGAAGTGGTTGTTGTTGTTGTTGTTGTTGGTGGTGGTGGTGTCGGTGTTTCAGACTTTAACTGTCACGTGTACTACTACCACTACTACTACTACTACTACTACTACTACAAAGAATCACCTGTCACCCCGCCAGGTGTATACTGATTACTTTCGGCGCGGGACACCACACCTGGAGGCGAAGTATGTGAAGAAGTTTTTTTTTATTATTTTCTATGATTAAAGGCAATCAATTGACAGAAAAAAAAATAAGCCACAGGAAAAATAATAAACGTAATGATGGACACTATTGCTGCTTTTAAAAATATGAGTAATGTTCAAAAATAAGTGTAATGTTAAAAATAATAATAAGTCCACAATACGCTTCTAATAATGATGATAATAATGAACATAATGGCTGTTGCTTAAAAATGTGAGTAATGTTGAAAAATAATGTATATATAGTGTAAAAAAATAATAAAACACACAACACGCTACTCTTAATGATGAATGAAAAAAGAAGTAGTAATAAAAAAAAAAATTCCACGGTCACTTTAATATTTCTGAACGAAGCGAGTTTAATCACAAGGACAGAGACGATAGCATGAGCATTAGTACCCACAAGGACGAGCGGCGAGAGAAATAATATGAAGATGAATAAAAAAATAATGACAGGTATTACGTTGAAGAAGGCGAGTGATGGCCGGGAAATCACACACCCTGACGAGGGAAGAAAAAATACAGGTGAGGACAGGTAAATTTGATTATAAGCGGCCCGGTGAGGAATTACATGCGTCACGACACGGTAATGATTCGTGAGAAGGAGAAATAAGGTCGTAAAAGTCATCTCTCATCAAATGGTGAAAAAAAATCGCAAGTTAAATCATGCACGTAGAAAATAAAAGTGGGAGAAAAATAATAATGAAAAGACAGGAAAATACAGAAGACAGAGCGACGACAAAAAAGAAAGCCATATATCATCAAATGCAGGAAAAAAATCGAAAGTTAAATCATGCACGTAAAAAATAAAAGTGGGAGAAAAATAATAATGAAAAGACAGGAAAATACAGAAGACAGAGCGACGAGAAGACAAAAAAAAAGAAGCCATATATCATCAAATGCAGGAAAAAAATCGAAAGTTAAATCATGCACGTAACAAATAAAAATAACAGTGGGAGAAAAAGAATAATGAAGAGACAGGAAAACACAGAAGACAGAGTGACGGGAAGACAAAAAGAAGCCATATATCATCAAATGCAGGAAAAAAATCGAAAGTTAATTCATGCACGTAAAAAAAAGACTGGAAAAAAAAGAATTGTGAGGAGAAAGACAGGAAAACACGGTAGACAGACCGACGGGAAGACAAAAAAAAAAAGATCCATATCTCAACTGCAGGAAAAAAAATTGAAAGTTAAATTAAGCTTGTGAAAGAAAACATGAAAGAAAAGACCGGAATAAAAAAAATAAAGAGAAGCAAGAAACAGACAAACACAGAAGACAGAGTGACGGAAAAAAAAAAGTACACACATCACAGACATAAGAACAGAGGCAAGAAAAGAAAACCCAAGACGAGATAAAAACAAACACCAAAATAGACAGAAAGAACACGAGGCACACGAGAACGAGAAAAACACAACGTAACACATGATCAAAAAACAACAAAAAAAAAGACAAAATAAGCAAACACAACATACCAAACCACGAGAACATGACACAGGAAACAAGACAAACAAACACAACACGATAAGAGATTCGAGAAGAGAGAGACGAGACAAAACGAGAACAAGTGAAACAAGAGACGAAATGGTCAACACAAAACGAGACAAAACAAATTAAATAAACAAACGCAACAAACACAAGACGAGATAAGAGACACGAGAACAAGAGAGACGAGACAAAAGGAGTAAATATAGAGACAGACACGAGAACAAGACCCAAAACAAAACAAAAGCAACAAGCGAGAGATAAGAGACGCGAGAACAAGAAAGAGACGAGACAAACTTAGCAAACAACACGAGAACAAGACACAAAACAAAACAAAAACAAAACGCAACACGAGGACAAAGAGAAACAAGGGACAAGATGCAACAAAGACACTCCGTAACGTGACCGGAGGGAGAGTCAAGGCACACCGGAGGCAGGTAAGGTACACGGAGGTAAAAGAGGAGGCGCCACCCACTCTCACGCACACCCACGCACCACACGCCCACCCAAACCCATTCTTCATCCGATTACGTATCACCTGCCAGGCCGTACGTCTCTCTCTCTCTCTCTCTCTCTCTCTCTCTCTCTCTCTCTAAGACCGGGTAAGCTTACAGGTGCGACGAAACAATTCCTCCTCCTCCTCTTCTTCCTCTTCCTCCTCCTCCTCTTCCTAGTTTCGGCACTAGATGAAGATTCCCTTTATTGTTATTTAACTGCGGGTGGTGGTGGTGGTGGTGGTAAAGGGGGGTAGGGAGGGGGGGGGGACTGGAGATGAGAGAAGGGGGTGGGTGGGATGGGGTCTGGCCTTTTTTGTACTGTGTGTGTGTGTGTGTGTGTGTGTGTGTGTGTGTGTGTGTGTGTGTGTGTGTATGGGGCGGTCACTTGCTGGTTCTGGGGGTGGATCGGAAGGGTGGAGAGGAAGGGGAAAGGGTGGAGCATGGGAGGAAGGAAAAGGCGTGGGAGAGAAAGGGAAGGAAGGGCGGAGCATGGCGAGTGAAAACGGTGAAAGAAGCGGAGGAGAGGAAAGCAAGGGGAGGTAAGAGGAGGAGGAGGAAGAGGAAGACGAGGAGGAGTGACGTGATTGAAGAGGGAAAAAGTAGAAGAGGAATAGGTGGAGAGAAGGAAAAAGACAAGAAGAGGCAAGGGGAGAGATGATGAGACGAGGGAGGAAGAGGAGGAGGAGGAAAAAGAAGATAGTAGCTAACGAGAGAGAGAGAGAGAGAGAGAGAGAGAGAGAGAGAGAGAGAGAGAGAGAGAGAGAGAGAGAGAGAGAGAGAGAGAGAGAGAGAGAGAGAGAGAGAGAGAGAGAGAGAGAGAGAGAGAGAGAGAGAGAGAGAGAGAGAGAGAGAGAGAGAGGACGTGAGAAAAATGCAATACCTGAGGGAGAGAGAGGGAAGAGAGGAGAGAGAGAGAGAGAGAGAGAGAGAGAGAGAGAGAGAGAGAGAGAGAGAGAGAGAGAGAGAGAGAGAGAGAGAGAGAGAGAGAGAGAGAGAGAGAGATATGGGTGTCCGCCGTTAGAAGATAAGCTCCACCTTACCACCGTGGCCCTGCAAGACACTAAAAGCTGCCACGGAGGCTACTAATGGCGAGGGGAGGACGGGTGGGGGGCGAGGGGGGGGAGTGGGGCGGGAGGGGAATGGACATGAGCAGTAGAAGGGAGGAAGGACGAGTGGGAGGATGGGCGCGGGATGGGACGGGGCGGAGAGGGGTGCATGAGTGGGGGCGGGTGAGCAGTGAGGGAGGGGGGCAGGGGGGTTGGGTACGGATAGGGGCGGGGCGAGGGGGCTTTGGTTGGCAGGGGGCGAGGACCTCATAAAAGACTAAGCTGTGTAAAGGACTAAGCTTCTAAACGGGAGGCAGACTGAAAGGAATAAGCTGGAAACGACTTGGTACTCAGCTGACGTGTAAAAAAAGGAATGATTAACTTTGGACGATTTTTTATTTGACTTTTATTTTAGGTCCGGTAACGAAAATACTCCATCTAAGCTTGTAAAGGGTGAAGTTTTGTGCGTTTCAGGTTAAGCTCTACAGGGACACGATAACCAGCAAAAAACAAAAAAAAAAAAAAAAAAAGTTGAAAAATGAATACACACACAAAGAAAATATACATTCCCCAACAGAGTGATTTTTTTTGTCATTGTTATTGTCCGCGTAACCAAAGTGTTAATGAATCCTATACGCAACAGATAATTTAATCCTTCCGCTCAGGGCGTATACCTCTGTGACGCCCACACACACACACACACACACACACACACACACACACATGGCAAGGCTTCCTCAGAGGGGGTACAGTGCAGGGGAACACTATTTATAACACACACACACACACACACACACACACACACACACACACACACACACACACATACACACACACATACGGACCCTGCCCCCACGAGTCACTGACCTAAAGGGAAGAGAGGGAGGGGAAGAGGCATGGGCGTGAGGAGGAGTCAGGGGGGCGGGGGGGTGGGGATGAGGGGCGAGAGTTCATGGGGAGAGGATGTGACGGGTGACTAGGGGGAGGAGTAAAGAAGTGTCGTGGTGGTTAAGGGTGACAGGAGTGAGGTAAGTCAGTGGAGTGGATGTGTGAGGCGTGGAGTGGATGTGACTGATGATTAAGTGATTGGGAAGTGGAGTGAAGTGCCCTATCAGTGGTGGTATTGGGCTTTAGAGGATGAGGAGGACGGGGTAAGGAGGTAGGGTAGGTCAGTGAAATGTTGATGGAGGAGAGGAAAGGATGAAAGGGGAGGGGAGGGGAGGGGATATGGAGGGAAGTGGGACAGTGGCATGGGGCAATAGTTAGGGCAGTGTGGTAGGTCACTGCAAAGTTGGCACTGAATTCAACAAAATGTCTCTTCAGTTTACCTTCACAACATCCTGCGCCGATAGTCAGTAGGTCAGTCAATCCACGTATCGTTAACTACAATCTGCACAGTCAGTCAGTCAGTCAGTTCGTAGTCAGTCCGTCAGTCACTTTATTCAGCCTTCACACCACCAGTCAGTCAGTTAACATAACATTCTCACCCAGTCAACAACTCTTGCACTCTGCCAGTCAGTCAAACAACACGTTCCCATCAGTCAGTATATATCACATTTTCACAGTCAGTCAGTCAATGAAACGCAATTCTTCAGTTAGTCAGTCAAACACGTTCCCATCCACTCAGTCAACATCACACATCACACTCCCAGCCGTCAATCAGTCATTCAGTCGACATCACATTCTCACCAGTAAGTCAGTCAGTCAATAACACACACTTACCACTTCAGTTAGTCAAAAAAAATACTCGTCACCCAGTCACTCAGTCAAAATCACCCAGTCAACAACACCCACCTCTTTAGTTAGTCAATCATTATCACATCGTCACGCAGTAAGTCAAGCAACATCACACTCCCTCCCCGTCAGTCAGTCAGTTCTCAGTCAGCCTCACACTTGGCCGAACTCCGCACACACGCTTCCCACGCTTCGATCCACTCAGGGTACGAAAAGAGGCTCTGGTGGAGGGGGAAGAGGGACCCATGCTATACAAAGGTTGACGTCGCCTGCCCCCCCCCCCCCCCCAAAAAAAAAAAAAAAACTCATTGCGCCTGTAGGTTTAGTTTTTTGTTTGTTTTTTAGTCAGGCGAATGATCATATTCTCTCTCTCTCTCTCTCTCTCTCTCTCTCTCTCTCTCTCTCTCTCTCTCTCTCTCTCTCTCATTGTGTTCGTCAGTAGTGGGTGTAGATGGACTCCTCAACGTATTGCGCTTCATGCTTCACTTCACTTCACCTCAACTTCACTCACTCCCACCCGGCGCCTTTTACTCCCGAGGCTCAACTTTTCCTCACTTTTTTCTTATTCTTTTGTTTTTCACATCTTTCGCCAATTTGTGTTACTCTCAAGGCCCAGGTGTTGCGTAAGTATACCACGGTGAATGTCGCCTAACGCACCTCACGCACTTACTTTTCCCTACCTTTTCTTTTAGTCACTTTTTATACCTTTTGCCAATCTGTGTTACTTTCGGGGGCCCGGTGTTGTGTAAGTACGTAGGTGGGTGTCCCCGAACTCACCTCTCGCTCTTAGTTTTCCTTACGTTTCTTTCTCTTACTCTTTTTTTTCACACCTTTTGCCAATGTGTTACTTTCGCGGCCCCGGTGTTGCGTAAGTACGTAGGTGGGTGTCCCCGAACTCACCTCTCGCTCTTAGTTTTCCTTACGTTTCTCTTACTCTTTTTTTCACACCTTTTGCCAATGTGTGATACGTATATGTTTCCAAAAATTTCAATAGTGCGCCGAAAATTTGTCGGTGTGTGATGAGACTAGAGCACAACTTTTATTACCCTCGTGTGCGTCTGTCCGTTTCCATGGTTCTCGGTGTTATGCAGATAATGAGGCCATTCGTGACGGGACGCGAGCACAATTTCACTTTTTACACACTTCACTCTGATCCGTTCACAGCTTCCTTTGTACCGCACACAACACTCTCGCACCTGCAGTAAGCAAGGGAAAGTCACATTCAAGCCAGGAAAGCTACGCCGCGAGGGTCGGGACCTGTGTGACGGCAGCAATGGGTGGATGGGCGCCGCGAACCCTGGCCACGGACCCCCACCTGTCCCGCAGCGTCACCAAAACAGTCCACCACCACCATCACCACCACCTCGGGAGCAGCCCCCCACCACGCACCACAACAAAAACAAAGGAGCCCACATACTTAACACGAGCTCCTCCTCCTCCCCCTCCTTCTCGTGCCGGCGTGGTATTTGAGCCGCCTCCCCACACTGAGCCGCCACAGTCTCCTACAGCGAGGCTTCTTTGTATCACTCTGGCTCCGGCTCGCCAGGCACCGCGCCACAAGGGAGGGGAGCCGGACACGCGGACGTCACAACACGGGATAAGCAACGCCAGGCTCTCCGGCAGCAGTTTCAGGCATGGCACCTTGGCTTTCAGGGACACACCGTTTCCTGCAGGTGTGGCGGAGGCGGCCCTCACCAGAATAGGCCACCGTCACCCCCCGCGCTGCAGGGAAGGGCTCGCCTGCAGCAGGAGGTCCCGTGCTGGCTGTTCTTGCCTCCATTACGCCCCCACGAGGCCACCCGCCGGGGACGACTGACAAGGCGGCGTGTGCATGGCAACCTGTCCCTTGCTAGTTCTCCTTGTGAGGGTGACGTGAGCTGGTAATTACGCCGCCGCACTTCTAAAGACTGTTGTGAAGAGGGAGCGGCGGTCAGTTATTATAAACGTCCTTCATGAAGATGGCGAGCAGGGCGACAAGAAACTGAGACCTTGTTATCTCTGCTTGTGAGGACGGCGTGGACTGGTGGTTACGTCGCTACACTGCAGGCGACTGACTAAGCGTAAGAAACTACTGAAAAAGCCACATAAACATTTTTCATAAAGCTGAATAACACGTAAACGAAAAAAATGACACCAGAATAAAAAAAATTAAAAAACATAACCAAAAGTCACCCACCCGACACACTAATACACACCACTGAATACTCGTTGTCCTCCTCCTCCTCCTCCTCCTCCTACACCTCCCGCACCACCACCGTCACCAGCACAACAAAGCAACATGCACCCACAATGAATCCATTACCCCAAATCACTATTATCATTGTCCTTACCTACCCCAACCTGCCTTCTAGTGTGCAGGTGTACCCGGGGGCAACAACCAGCCCGCCCCCACAAACTACTACTCACTCCTGGCCCATGAATTCTTGCCCCCACCCTGCACACGCCCATCCTATCCTCCTCTTTAATCTCCCTTAGCGCCTCCTCGCCCCCCCTCCTTCCACCTCCAGCCAAGATTCCTTCCACCCCACTTAGCGTCTCATCCTCACTCCCCTCCTCCAAGCATCCCCCATCCCTCTCAGTCTCATCTTCCCTCTCCTCAAAGCTCCCCTCCCATGCCTCCCATCCCTCTCAGCGCCTTCTCCTTCCCCTCCCTCCCCCCGTGCCTGCCTTCCTCTCCTCACTCGCTATCTAGGCTATCTTATCGTCTGCACACCTGCCTCCCGTCACTCTCCCTATCACAGCTGCACCTACCTGGCCACGGCTCCGGCCCCACCTGTCTACCTGCACAAACCTTCGCCTCCCCACCACCTGACTTAATAACCACCCTCACCACAAATAATAGTAATTAGTAATGTTATACTATCATGATTATTACCATCACCATCATTACTGCGATAAAGCAAATTAAAACTGACACAAACCAAGCGCGAGTTGCATGCACGCACGAAGGCGCACACACACACACACACACACACACACACACACACACACACACACACACACACACACACACACACACACACCGTCATGCACCACTGAGTCTGCCATAACTTTTACATCCCAAGATAAGAAGCTTAAGTGTGAAGTAAACATTATGAACTTACATTATATAACCTCCTCGCCTCTTCTCTAGCAATGACTTGTTTATCTAACTTGTTACTTATTAATGTGTTTAGGTAAGAATCTGTTGAGACAGCACCTCGATCACCTGCCTGATCACTTTACCTGTATTTAATTTACCTCTCCAAACCCCTGCCGACACGCAACGTCACCACTACTCACCATGACCAGCCCTCATCACACCTGACACACACACACACACACACACACACACACACACACACACACGACCAAGCTACAGCCTTACTATTACATACATATATATTTCCTCTTGTATAGCAATAAAACAAGTGGATATTCGTATCCGCATAACCCGAAAACACTTGTGCAAGCTTTTATTATTTTACTTTTTTTATTACTAGTGAAGAGAAATAAATATAAAATTGTTCACACACACACACACACACACACACACACACACACACACACACACACACACACACACACACACATCGAAAACAAGACCATTTAAACGCAACGTGTGCAGTTTGTATGATGAAACAATATGCAAAACACACACACACACACACACACACACATAAAATAAATCATGCAACCACCTGGCAAAGATCCAAATGTTGAGGTCATCCATCCCCTTCGCGGCCCTAACTGAACCTTCTCCTCTCCTCTTCCTCCCTTGTCTGACCTCACCTGCTCGGCCTTGACCTCGCTGTCTCACCTGGGACTAATTAGGGGACTCACCTCTCGCCTCACCTGATCCCCACCTGACGTATTTTGTCCATAGATTTTTTTAACGTCTTCATCAACAATACTGCAGACATTTTTTTGTGTATTTTTTTTACCTGTTTTTCATGGCGTATTTAATTGGCTTTGTTGATTTTTTTATAACTTTTTTACGACTTAGTCTGCACTATGTCAACTTAATGGTGAAAATCTCTCCGCCCCTCACCTTCTTTCCCTCTCATCTTAGCCTTCACCTTGCTCATAGTGTCCACCCCGCCTCTCTCTCTCTCTCTCTCTCTCTCTCTCTCTCTCTCTCTCTCTCTCTCTCTCTGACCAAACCCACCTCATCCTCTTGCTTCCTTGTTAAAATGTGGATGCTTCTCAACGTCACCCCCCCCCCCCCCCCTTCCGTAAGCCGCCCGCCAGCCAGCCTCACACGCACGACCTGCCTCACCACTCAGGAGCTGGTCACCCTGAGCCACATGCGTGACGTCACACCTAAGTCATGTTTTGAAGGGCAACATCACCTTAAACATCGCCATCAAACTAGCCACCATCATCACAATCCTACTGAGTGTCACAAACCCAGTGATTTGTAGGGAGAATCGAGCTGTGGTCCGCTAGGCAACCCAATAACCGCCTACCATTGTTTCCTACCTTCACTACCAATACCCAACAACACCATCACCATACCAATGACAATCTCGTTACTAAACCACATAATTATATCCTCGACGTCACCTTTCACTTCTACAACAGAATATATTATGATCGCCAGGTACTTATTTGCCCTTCATATTCACCAGCAGCAGCTACCAACACGCCACACCACACCACCCCTACCTATACCACTTAGCACTTTGTTGACATTATAGACTCTCTCTCTCTCTCTCTCTCTCTCTCTCTCTCTCTCTCTCTCTCTCTCTCTCTCTCTCTCTCTCACCTGTTGCTTCCACCCCCCCCCCCTCCCCAACACCTGGTTCCTCTGTACAGCACAAGGACGTAAAGCAAGTAATAAGCCTTTTTTTAAGTGTGGAGTGTCGCAGGGAGAGAGAGAGAGAGAGAGAGAGAGAGAGAGAGAGAGAGAGAGAGAGAGAGAGAGAGAGAGACGCTAAACCTAGGCATGTCACATTCCTCCTTCACGTCCATGGTTCGCCTTCCTCGCATTTTTTTCCCTCCTCCTCCTCCTCCTCCTCTTCCCTCCATCAATACGACACGTCTGTTCCTTCCCACATATCTTCCTCCTCCTCCCTCTCAAACTCTTCCTTCTTCAAAATGTCCAAAACTCAGTCGACAGTCCGTCACCAACGGCCACGAAAAAAAAAAAATGAAAAAAAAGAGGGCCCGAGAATGGTCACCCGGTCCCTTCCTTCCTCCTCCCCCCTCCTCCTCCTCCTTTCTCCCTGCCTTGTGTGTGGGGGTCGAAGGGCGCCCAACTCCTCCCCTTTCACACGCTAGCTACTGACGGCGCGGTGGACGAGGGAGGAAAGGAGGAAGCATCGACAATGATAGAGAAAGGAGCAACAAAGACCATGGAAATAGGATGTTTACCGAAATTTACACAGCTATTCATATCACACAATCCTTATGCTCTTTCTTAAACCTGAAAGAAACGACACCATAAGGCCACCAAGACGCTGCACTGAAACACTTATTTTCTTATACTTATATTGGTGCGGACAGTTATGCGGTGCAGTCTGAATTTATTTGTTTACATTCTTCGTCCGCGATGTATCATGGCTCATAAATAATTTCGATTCATCCGCATTTGTAAAGCCATCAAGTATTCTGAAGCATTCAATCAGTTTCCCTGAGAGGCGACGTTTCTCAAGGGAAAACATATAAAGATTTTCCTTGTAAAAACAACATTTTTTGCTCTACGCGATGCACCTAATTTAGCAATGTCCTTCGCATGCTGGAGACCAAAACTGCACCGCCTACTCAATGTGAAGTCTGACTGAACTGTTGAGGATCGCATTGTGGTGGTATAATATATTTATACTTGAATATAAAGTTTGTTTGTGAAGCCTCGAGGCATGATTGTATTGTTGGAGGAATTTGAGGTTTGAAGCGATTTAAACACCAAGATCCTTTCCACTTTACGCTTTTGAGCTTCACACCGCGCATTTCTTAACTGAACTTCCTGCTTTTTTTTTCTACTTGAAGACCAGGAATTTCCCTATATCTCCCATTTACCATCGAGAGAGAGAGAGAGAGAGAGAGAGAGAGAGAGAGAGAGAGAGAGAGGAAGAAGTGAAAGAGAAAGCTTTCAGACAACCACCACGTGTTCAACAAGTCCTGTGTAGGCCTACCCGGCACCACCCTCGCCGCCCACTCACCTCACAACCTCACCCAAACATTTCTTCTTCAGTTGGCTCCTCTTGCGCTCTTCTTCCTCCTCCTGGCACGCCATTCTCCTCTCATCGGAGCGAATATTGTTACATTCCACACACCATCCACGCCACCACACTCCATCACCACGCCTTTTGCACTACCCTCACCATAAACCACAAACACCACTACCACTTCACCACACCATCACCGCTGCATCGCCACATCAACACACGCACGAACACAAGCAGGTCAGACGTCGGGACCCAGACAGACGGACACGCACACAGACAGGTCTCGCGGAGCTGCACTCACCTGCCTTCTCTCACGCCCTGTCAGAGATGCTCCCAAACCTGCTGGCCTCTCCCTCTCCCTCTCTCCTCTCACTGGCCTGCGAGCCGAGTACTGGGGATGGCGGCTTATTGTATAGGCCTAGGTCGGGGGCGTCCTGCCTGCCCTCTGTCAGCAGTCTGGGGAACCATTACATCCCTCCCTCTCTCCTCCTCCCTCCCTTCCTCATTTTCTTCCTCCCCATCCATCCGTGTTGGGCTGAGCTACTTCTACTTCCATCACTTCCCCCACTTCTCTCTCTCTCTCTCTCTCTCTCTCTCTCTCTCTCTCTCTCTCTCTCTCTCTCTCTCCTTCATTCTTCCCTTCCTTCATCTGTATCCTATTTACATCCTCTCTCTCCTCCATCCTTCCCTTCACCTCCAAAATATCCTGCAGCATCTTTCTCTTTCCTTCACCTTCCACGCCTTTCTCCTATCTACCATGGCTTCATTGCATTTTTTTTTATGGACCTATCTTCCTCCACGATCGCCACTACTGTTAAGAGGAGGAAGAGGAAAAGAAGAGGGATGGGGAGTGTAGAGGTAATAGGGACCCAGCACACACAAACACACACACGTACACACATCACCCTCCTCCTCCTCCTCCTCCTGCCGCAGTTTGTCGGGGGCGGGGCGGGGCAAGTTTCCCTCAAACACACTCAATTAAACAACAATTAGAAAACCAATCTGTCTCCGGCTTGAAACCAATTTACATTCGCGCTTATCCGTGTCGTTTGTACGCGAGGGAGAGGAGAAGAAGAGGAGGAGGAAGAGGAAGAGGGAGAGGCGGCCCCGCGGAAGACTGTGAGAGACCCAACAACCCAGGGAGAGGAAGGGAGGAATGGAGGCAGGGAGGGGATTATATGGCCAACCGCCCTACTCCTGGTCTCCCGTCCCTCCTCTTCCTACTCCGCCGCCGCCGCCGCCGCCGCCGCCGCCGCCGCCGCCGCCTCCACTTACTCCTTGTTGGCGCCAAGTGGAGTCGTGGCTAATGGGATGTGAGGGTGGAAGTGACGGGGAAGAGGAGGATGAAGGGGCGAGCTGATCTAGGTATAGGGTCGGGAAGTGGAGGAGTGAAACAGAGAAAGAGGAAAACCAAGAGGAGGGTATGGGCTGACTGGACACGTGGTCGCCAAAGAAGACCCCCTCCCCTCCCGCCTCACCCCCCAATCCCCCCGCTCCTCTTCAGCCCATAATGCCCCTCAGCACCACCACAACATCAACACTCGGGCGACGCAGCACAGGGCGTCCCGAAAAATTGGAAATATTACCAATTATAAAACGCTTACGTGTCTCTCTCTCTCTCTCTCTCTCTCTCTCTCTCTCTCTCTCTCTCTCTCTCTCTCTCTCTCTCTCTCTCTCTCTCTCCCTCCTTCATTCACCTCTTTCATTTATCTGTCTTTCTTCCTTCATTCATTCCTCCCGTTCTTCACCGCTGCTATCCTATGTATCCCCCCCCTCTCTCTCTCTCTCTCTCTCTCTCTCTCTCTCTCTCTCTCTCTCTCCTAGGCGCCATAAACCCAAGAATGAGCACCCACTGTGGGCCTGCGTGTGGGTAGGCAGCGGGTATTCCTGGCCTGCGGGAGGGAGTGGGTAGGATGTGGGTGGTTACTGGTGATGCTGACAATGGCTGATGACAGTTCCCAGTTACCCACCAACCCACTTGCGGCCCGACAATCGCGGCCACTCACAATGTCTCGGCAGCGCCAGTCAGGGAAGGGAAGAGGCCACAGCCTGAGTGAGGCGCCAACCACTGCCTCCCACGGAACTGTTACATCGACTGAACGCTGTCTGTCAGTTTGGTTCTTGGTGTTCGATGTTTGAATGGAGTGTTGGCCGCAAAGATCTTGAGGAATGGTATAATGTAGTCTCGTTTGCGAGGCGTTTTTTTTTTTAAGTAAAGGAAACAGCTCAAGGGCAAAAAAAGAAAAAAAAGAAAAAAGAAAGCAATTATGAAAAAAAAGTTGCTTATTAATCACTACGAATGCAAACACTGACAAGCCCTATCAGAATTTAACGCTTGCGGTCTTAACTAATTTCCATCATGCATTCAACATCCGACTCTGCAATTTATTTTCTTCTTGCATTAGCCTACTTCCGCTTTCATCAAGTTAGGGAAATGTATTCCCCGGAACTTATTATGTCCGATAAATACCGTATGCAGCCTTGGCCAACCCTTCTATGCCCTAAACCACACACACACACACACACACACACACACACACACACTGGAGGGTAAGGTCACAGTACTCCCATCCCACGTAAATACATGGTCCCAAACGCCTTAAGGCCCACCACTAAACCACTTGCCCGTGGAAGCCGGAGGGAGGGAGAAGAGAGAAAAGGAAGAGGTAGTTTGTTATGGAGGAAGGGAGAGCGGGAGGGACATTTGGGTATCCGTGTTGAGCATGGTTTTAGGGACAAAGTAATTCAGTATCAGTCCCTTCCCCTTCTTCATGCCTTCCCTTTCAGTACCCTTAACATCCTCTGACTCCCTCCCCTACCAAGCTATTCTCCGTTTTTCATCTACTACCCTTCCCTCCCCTCCCTCCCTTACGTTCCCGGCCCCCGGCACCACCTGTCACCACTGTCAGCGAGGCCTACCCACCTGCCAGCATAACCACCAGCTGGCCTTGTTCCCTCACCCTGACAACCTGCTCACCCACCTACTTACCGAGACATTCCTATTTACTCCTCCTTCCTCCTCCCCTCCGAGTTTGTTTGACTATGTGTGTGTGTGTGTGTGTGTGTGTGTGTGTGTGTGTGTGTGTGTGTGTGTGTGTGTGTGTGTGTGTGTGTGTGTGTGATTAGTTTGTGGTTTGAAGATGTAACATTAAATTATAAAAAGTCAGGAAAAAAAATACTGTTGATTGTATTATATTTGACAAGGTTTAATCTATTTAATGGCAAATTTGATAATACACACACACACACACACACACACACACACACACACACACACACACACACACACTGATATGGGCAATAGAAACGCGGAAGCAGGTGGGCGACGGTATCATTATTATTATTATTATTATTATTATTATTATTATTTGCTGCCCCAATAGAGGTCGGAATGTCTTTGCCTGTTCACATCATTAACATTATGGTAATGAGGAGGAGGAGGCGGAGGAGGAGGATTAGTTTAAGTAGGAGGGAGCCAAAGAAGAAGAAGAAGAAGAAGAAGAAGAAGAAGAAGAAGAAGAAGAAGAAGAAGAAATGTAGGGAGGCGGAAGAAAAAGAAGCAAAGAAAAGACGAAGAATAATGAGAAAAAAAGTAAAAAAAAAAAAAAAAGTAGGGAGGCAACAGGGATGGAACGAGTTAAAGTGACTAGTAGCATCAGTTGAGAAGCAGGAAGAGGAGGAGCATTCTTCCGAAACACAACACAACGAACTCCCACCCAAAGAAAGTTTCTGATTACGTTTCTAAACATTGCTCCGTCAAACTTTGGGAAGGAAAGTGAATGTAAAAGAGAGATGCGGCTTTTATGCTACTTCTGAGAGAGAGAGAGAGAGAGAGAGAGAGAGAGAGAGAGAGAGAGAGAGACGGTTAGGGCTGTTGTAGGTTACGTTATGGTCTCTTATGCTGTTACTGGCGTCTCTTAAATCTCTTCTTTCCTGTCTCAATGTCTGTCTGTTTGCCCCCCCCCCCTCTCTCTCTCTCTCTTAGCCCCCCCCCCCCACGCTGCCATCACCCAGTATTTTGTGGACGTGAAAAAAAGGGAAGGAAAGGAGAAAAAAAAAATGGAGGAAGAACGAAAAAATAAATTCATCCTTTTTTTCTTTAAACTATACAGCTTCCCTTCCCCTTCTCCTTTTTTCTCTCCCTCTTCCCTTCCTCATATTCTGTTCCCCTGATCTTTCCTTACCTCCCCATTCTCGTCCCCACCCATGATACGCCATCTCATCTTTCCTCCCCACTTAAACTCTCTCCCACCTACCATTTCTCTTCTCCCCTGTCACTTTGCCCTCTTCCTCCTCCTCATTTACTCTTCGTCAACCATTCCTCATCTCAGTCCCACCCTCATTCTTCTTTCTTCCTCACTCGAACTCTCCTCTACCCATCATCTCTCTCCTCATCTTATTCTTTGTCCAACTTCCTTATCCAATCCTCATCTTCCTAATCCTTCCCTCACCTCGCTTTGCTCTCTTCCTCTCCCCTCTTTCTCCTCTCTCTTCTTAGTAATCATTCCTCATCTTTCCCTCTCTTCGTTCGTCCTCACTTCTCCAAGTCCCCATATCACTCTACCCATGGAGGACTCTACCCCTTCATCTACATACCACGCTCCCCTCTCCTCCCATCCCTTCCCTCACCCCGGCCTGCCCCCTCACCCTCACTTTCTCCCCTCCCGTTGTTCTTTCTCTCCGCTGGTCCCGCCGGCGCCAGACCCTCAAGAGTCAGTGCTGGGATGGGCTGGTGGACTCCCCGTCCTGACCTGTGCCATGCTGAGTGAGGAGGAAGGAAGGGAGAAGAGAGAGTACAGGACTGAAAGGGAAGTATGGTTAAGGTGGAATTGGGAAGTGGAATGGGAGGAACTGAGTGGACTGATGGAGATATAAGAGGAGAAAGGAATGTGTGGATGAAGGATGTGATGAGGAGGAAAGAGAGAGAAGAACACACACACACACACACACACACACACACACACACACACACACACACACACACACACACAGCGGCTCATAGAAGAGGTGGAGTACGAGATTATAGGAGAAAGGGGTGAAGCAAAGTCCAGAAAAGGTGGAGTGATGGTGATAAAAGAAAAGAAAGGAACAGGGTGGAAATGAAGAATGGGGTGAGAAGTACGGATGAGGCATTTATGAGGGAGTGGTATGGGGTAGGGTATCAGGGTATGAAGGCAGGTCAGGGTAAACACGGGGCACCTTGGAATGAGAGAAGAGAAAAAGTAATGAGGTAGAGATGAAGGGATAAGGGGGCATAGGTGAGGGATGAGATGAGGGAGTGGTATGAGGGTATGTGAGTGGGGAAAAGAGGGGCACCTTCACCATACCTCCCTCGCGTGTGTGTTTCTCTGGCAAGGGAGGAGGAGGAAGAAGGGGGGATAGGAGAAGGAGGAGGAGGAAGGCCGCGCGTTAGGGGTCGATATCAGGAGTCAGGTCCCCGCCAGCTCAAGTTCCCAAATCCCCATGTTGCTCCCCCCCCTCCACCACCTCTTCCCCTCCCCCCCTTCCCTACCCTTCCTTCACCCCCAATAGATTGTTTTCCTTCCCTCCTTCTCCCCTTCAAAACACCCCTCACTCACTTCTCTCCTTACCTACCTCACCTCCTTTCTCTTCTCTTTTTCCCTCTCCTCCCTATTCTCTCTATATTGTCGTCCCTTCATCTGCACTTCCCTCCCTTCTCCACCTAACCTTATCTCAGTTTATCTTCTCCCTTCCTTTCTTCCCTTTCCTTATTCCTCTCCCTCCCCAACTTCATCATCTCACTTATTCTTCCCTTCACCACCACCACCACCACCACCTCTCTCTCTCTCTCTCTTCCACTTACCTCCGTTGTCGCCCCTCTTCACCTCTTCTCACTCCACTACTTAAGGCAGCTCTCTCTCTCTCTCTCTCTCTCTCTCTCTCTCTCTCTCTCTCTCTCTCTCTTGGTTTCATCTACTTAGCACTTTTTCCTTTCTCTCGCCTCTCAGCTCTCACCCCTCTTCTTCCATCCCCTTACTCCTCTTTCTCCCCCTTTCCTCCACGGGTTCTTTTACACTAAGGACTTCCTCTTCATCAACTCTCTCTCTCTCTCTCTCTCTCTCTCTCTCTCTCTCTCTCTCTCTCACACACACGTTACCTTGATGAAATAGAAGATATGGAGATAGGCAGCTAAGAAAGTATGAAATTGGAGGAAAGGAATAAAAAGAAAAGAAACAAAAGAAGGGGGGGGGACAAAGCAGGGAATAAGAAAAAACAACAAACGAAGGAAGGAAGGATGGAAGAAGTTAGGTAAGGGTATAAGCTATGTTGGAAGGTATAGTTTTGCACACAATAGCTGGATGGGCATGAAGAGAGTGGTGGTGTTGAAGGTAGTGGTGGTGATGGTGGTGGTGAAGGTAGTGGTGGTGGAGGTAGTGGTGTAGTGTAGGTAGTGGTGGTAGTGAAGGTAGTGGTGGTGACGGTAGTGAAGGTAGTGGTGGTGATGGTGGTGGTGGTGATGGTGGTGGTGGTGAAGGTTGTGGTGGTGGTGAAGGTAGTGGTGGTGATGGTGAAGGTTGTGGTGGTAGTGAAGGTAGTGGTGGTGATGGTGGTGGTGGTGATGGTGGTAGTGAAGCAGTTACCAGGAGGGATTTATGGGTAACGGCCGACACCAGGAAGACTACTATACATAAGAGGGGGGGGGAGGGGAGGAGGAGGGAAGGGGTTGTTAAATTTACAGCCGGCCGCCCTCCCTCCCCCCCTCCCTTCCCTCATTACCTCGCCCAGCAGCTTTCCCATTCCCTTTTCTTTTTACCTTTCCTTTACAGCACCTCTCTCTCTTTCCTCCCCTATGTCCCTTTTTTCGCTCTCACTCGCATCCCTGTCCATCTTTTCTCCATTATTTATCCCCTGCCCTCTCTCTCTCTCTCTCTCTCTCTCTCTCTCTCTCTCTCTCTCTCTCTCTCTCCCCCCAAAGCGTCTCGAGAGCCAAGATAAGCAAGGGTATCACACACACACACACACACACACACACACACACACACACACACACACACACACACACAGCGATCCTCTCGTAAAATTCTTGCAACCTTCCTGCTGTTGATGCGTCCTTGAAGATGTGTGTGTGTGTGTGTGTGTGTGTGTGTGTGTGTGTGTGTGTGTGTTTAAGGGGCTAAGAATAAAAGTAAAAAAAAACATGAACGGGGGAAGGGGGAGGAAGGAGGAAGGGGAAGAGGAAGGGAAAAGGGGAAGGGTCGGAGGAGGGGAGGACCCTTGGGGCAGGTCAGCACATGTGATCAATATGACCATGATGCAGACACGTGCGTGGGAGGGGGAGGGGAGGAGGAGGATTGAGTTGCTTTCGTACTGTACCCAAATCGAGGACAATGACAAGACGAGCTGGCGACACGAGTTTTGCAAAGATAAAACGTATATCCTACCATTACAAACACAGAAAATCATTATATACATCAGACAGCATGTGGACGAAGGGAATTGGACGATGAAGCGAGGGTGTCCTGAGAAGGGAGAAAGAAAAAATGCAAGAATGAAAGGAAGGAAAAAAGGAGGGAAGAAAGAAAAAGATGAATGTAAAGTAAAATGTAAGGAAACAAAATTACTGGGTCCTTATATAAAGAGTAACACCCCCTCCCCTCTCTCTCTCTCTCTCTCTCTCTCTCCTCAATCAAAAGGCACACATGGGTAGGCGGTGGCTGAATGGATAGCAAGACGGCCCCGCGTTCAGGAGGACGCGAGTTCAATCCCCGACCGGTGCCACCAAGCTGGGATTTTTCAGCCGCCGCCGAGTGGCTAAAACTACCCATATGCTGTCCAGAAGACCACCTGTCAACCCGGCCTCTAGATTCTAGGATTAAAGATGAGCTCCGGGAGGGCAGCATGAGCCAATGCAAGATGGCGCCACTATAAACACTCGCCTGCGCCAGAACGGGCTGGGCCGACCATCAGGACCCACCGGGAAGAAGCCTACCGGCGCGATAGGCCACAACGTAAAAAAAAAAAAAAAAAAAAAAAAAAAGAAGCATCCGATATAAAGCACCAACACACACACACACACACACTATCATGTCCATCCCTGGAAATAAAGCAAAGTTAGTGGAAACAAGCAAGAGTTAGCCTCCACACAATCCACGGAAAAAGAAAGAAAATAAAATAAAAAGACATCGAGCCTGTAACTTTATGCTAGAAAAGACTGGCTGACTGACTGACAAACTTCCCGAGCCTTGAAACGGGGAAATGGGCCTGTCTCTCTCTCTCTCTCTCTCTCTCTCTCTCTCAGATCACCAGCATTACTCTTAGCCTTTCCTCTGCACCAACAACTCCCCATTTTACACACCCTTCCACATCCACTTCTCCCTGTCACCCCTTTTCCACACCCCTTCCACATTCCCCTCGCCCATGTACTCTCCCTTCCTCCCCCCACCCCACGCACCCATCAGTTTCAATAAAGTTCCCCCCTCAGTGGAGAGCTATTCTCAATGGTACGAAAGGTCTCATGTTGACTAGGTAAGTATTTCTTATTGGATTCTTGTGTGTGAGTTATATTTAGCTGTTCTGTCGACGAAAGAGCTGACGGTAGTATGTTACGTCACCTCTTAAATTTGAGTTGTTGTTTTATCTTCTCCATGTTCTCTTTTTCGCTGTGGACATTTGAGCTTTTCATCTTTTTGTGCTTCAAGTTCGATCTGACTCAAGTTCTCTATTTCTCTGTGGTTATTTTATACACTACCAGAATTCGTGATAGCATTTGATCCTTAGAGCTAGTATCGTCTCATGCTCCTTTGTGCGTAAGTTATGTTAATTTCTTGCTGGTTTGAAGGAATAAGATCTGAGGACAGTGTAATCCATCGCCTCCTCACCTCAACCTCACTTTTTTTCCCCTTGAGCTGTCTCCTTAACTGTAAAAAAATAAAAAAAATAAAAAAAATAAAAAAAAACTCCTACCGCTCATGATCATTATTTTTTTCTTATTACTTTGATATAATCTTTGCTGCTTCTTTTTTTTTTTGTCAGGGAAGTTACGTTTTTTTCTTGGGTCTGTCTCTCATCGCAAAGGACGTAACAAGGATAAAATAAAGTTGTACTATTATACAGGCAACTTATTCCTCCCCCCCTTGACCATTTACTGCACCACCATTCGCCAGCACCATCACCCTAGTCTACCATCACCATCCATTACCACTTGTCCCCTAACCTGCCTCACGTCCACTGCACCACACCAAGACAGACAACACCAACGTAAGAAACTGAACACTTCTCCTCCTTCTCCTCCTCCTCCTCTTCCTCTTCCTCCTCTCGTCCACCCAACACTTCCCGGACATCCTCGAACTCCGCCCTTGTATACCCAGTCAAGGGCGAGTTGACCTCTTTTTTTTTTTTTTCTATTAAACTTGTCGGTGAAAAGTTCCCTGCAGCGCCGAGGATTAACTTCGTCACTCTCCTCTCAGAACCTTCCCTTCAATTCCATTACACACACACACACACACACACACACACACACACATAAACACACACAGTTAAGGTGTTGGAGGCTTCAATAGGGCAAAAAGAAGAGGGGAAAAAAATCTACTCGTGGTTGTTGATTCTAAGAACTCGTCGTCTCTTCGGTGACTTCCCTTTATATGGAGACCTGTGACGGCTCAGCGATTCCTTACATTCGTCATCCCTTTCCAGAAGAACTAATGTATTTACCCTCCAGGATTCCCGGTATATATTTTCAGTTCACTCTATTTGTGGAAGCCTCGATACACAGTTTTAAAAATTAACGCACGATTTCACGTCATTTCACACGGAAGTATTACGGTTTAAAGCGACATAGATGTGTGAAGTGAAGAATGTAACTGAAGGAGATAGACTGAGGGGAAAACTTTTACTCCTCCACCGAGTAATAAAATGCATCGCGGTTTATTTCTCTGAGCCTGGCGGACTTGGAGCGAATATCTACGAACTGTTGGTGGTGGTGGTGATAGTAGTGGTGATGTTACTCAATATGTATCTGCAATCTGCATACACTTGCCTACAACCTAACCTGTAATAACCGAACATCACTTTCATTATCATCACAATCCTGCTTCTCACCATCATTATCACAACCTACATCACCATAATACACATAAAAGCTAACTCAATTCTCTCTCTCTCTCTCTCTCTCTCTCTCTCTCTCTCTCTCTCTCTCTCTCTCTCTCTCTCTCCACTCGCCTGTCTGTTGTTCGCCTCTCAGTTCACTTCGGCAAATATATTTTCCCCTCGGCTTGGCTCTCCATCCTGTTTTCCCTGACCTAACGCAACCTTGGCAGGTGGGCGAGGTCAAGAGACGCATCAAGAGGCCCTGGAGGAGGGTATAAACAAGGCGATGCTGCCAGTCATTGCCCTTTGCAGAGGAAGAATTGGACTCGCCTGTTAAGAGAAGTCCAACACACACACACACACACACACACACACACACACACTACAACTTCCTCCTAGAAATAAAACAAAATATAAACCTCCACCTCTACTACTACAGGAAAGGAATAAATTGCACATTGTAGTAAAATGAAATACATCCGCGTCTTTGTCGAAGGAAGAAAAATGAATTATGACGGACCCTCGCTACAACACAGGTATGAACAGTATTTCCATAAAGTGAGTGTTACAGAGCCTTGTCATAAGAGCAAGAGACTTTTAAAGGGACACTTAGGCTTCTCTTTCTTGCTTTAAAAATACTTGCGGCACTATATGTTATTCTTAAAGAAGCAGAATGTTGGTTAAGGACATTTTTTAAGCCATTACTGCCCTACTTCTTGCAGCAAAAGATTCAGAACACGAGGAGGAGGAAGAGAAGGGATGAGTGAGAGAGCAGAGAAGGAGGAAGAGACAGCGCGGGAAATCGTGGAGTTAGTATGTGCATATTGTAAGGAAAGAAAGGGTGTGAATATAAATGGATCAATACGTACTAACCTCGGAGACTTCTATTTTTACGTCTCCTATATACAGCGCGACAGTGCAGTGAGAGTGACGTCGAGTTAAAGGACAACAGCAACCGCGAGGCACGAGCAAGGGAGGACTGCGGCAAAATTGAAGCGACGGGTGAGTGAAAGAGCGAGCGACATGGACGTAAAAGAAAGGGTAGATTAAAAAAAATGGATGCACAACACGAGAAAAGACGAAAGGACATGGAAGACAAGTGAGAAGGAGAGAGAGAGAGAGAGAGAGAGAGAGAGAGAGAGAGAGAGAGAGAGAGAGAGAGAGAGAGAGAGAGAACGCCTCACATTGACAAATACAAATAATCACACACACACACACACACACACACACACACACACACACACACACACACACACACACACACAGCCATTTAAACTCTTGAGAGGCAAATCGATGAATGAATGGATGGTTGACGCCGGACCCTTCGCACAGACGTGATAAAGTTTACAAATAGATTGCAATGGCAGCCACCACCACCACCACCACCGCCGAGGATGAATGAATGACGAAACGCTGCCAACAAAACGAAGACGCAAACACAACGTAACGCAGCGCCTCAACTGAATGGAGCGAGTAGGTAGTATCTCTTTCTGAGGGTGTAAATCATTCCTATCAATTTTATTTATTTTCCTCTTTACCTGTGTGTGTGTGTGTGTGTGTGTGTGTGTGTGTGTGTTTAGTCAGCAGGTTTTATTGTTGTTGCCGGCAGCATGACCTAATACAGATAATATTTGCTAAAGGAGAAGCAGGCGGAGCGGAGAAGCTGGGAGGAGGAGGAGGGGGAAAAAGAGGATAGGAAGGAAAACAAGACAAATGTGTGAGTAATAGTAAACGGAGAAGAAGAAGAAGAAGAAGAAAAAGAAGAAGAAGAAGAAGAAAAATAAAATAAAAGAAGACGAAGAAGAAGAAGAAGAAGAAGATGAGTCAGAAGATGAAGAAGAAGCAGAAGGGAAAGAAGAAGAACGATAAAAAGGTGGTAGGTATAGCTATTTATAGGCTACATCTCTTTCACTATGAAGCGGCCATGAGCTGGTGGGATCGAACTCGTAACCTCTACATCGTGAGCCAAGCACCGTACCCAAAGAGCCACCCAGCCACCCAAGAAGAACAATAAACAACAGCAGCGTCCGCGTAAAACTAAACAAACCACCCAGCAATAAAAGTAGCCCCCTTCCCACCACCACAAGCAGCAACAACCACCAACACACTTACTAATCCACAGGAGCCCCGAGAGAGAAAAGGGCGGATGGTGACTCAACACACACAGCACAACGCAGCATAACACAACGCCGTCCAGCCGAGCACAGCACAGTCAGTCACCCCGCGGCCCCATAGGAAACATATAAACACGAACAATGATGATGATGACTACAGCATCCCCCCCCTGGACCAGCCCTTGTATATGTGACTCGCCTAGCGCGCCCTCACCCAAACCACGTCCTGTACCGTTCCATCCCCCATCAAAAGTTGACATAATACTCCTCTAATGATACCCCGAAAAAGCCAGTCTCTCTCTCTCTCACACACACACACACACACACACACACACACACACACACACAGAAGGGCCGCGGAAAAACGGGTAACGACTTCACATACCACGTGGTGACCATCCATCCATCCCTCGTCTTTTCCCTCTCCCTTTTCTCCTTGCTTCTCCTCCCTTTCTCCTCCTCTCCTGCACCCACCCTCCACCTCCCGCCCCTCCGCCGCCCGTACACCATCAGGCGGACTCAGAACAAGGCCGCACAGAGTCACCAGATCAGTCAGTCGGTCAGGGACTTAGTTGTGTGCGATTCCTCCGGCGTGTTGCGAGGCGATGACGAGGCGGGACCGTGTTGGAAGCCTCTTTGGTAAATTCCTCTTTCGATAGTCTCTCTCTCTCTCTCTCTCTCTCTCTCTCTCTCTCTCTCTCTCTCTCTCTCTCTCTCTCCATCACTGACGCCACGTACTCCTCCCTTCTTCTTTTCTCCCACCACCGGCTTTTTCCATCTACTGACCTTCCCTCCACCTCCCTCCCTCCCGCACCCCCCTCCAGCTTTTTACCATCCCGCCTGACCCTCCCTTCGCTCACGTCTTTTTTTCCGGCGGCTCCCTCGCGCGCAGTGTCCAGGTGAAGTTACACGGCGCTGAGCCTTGTAACAGTACACCACGAGGGAGACGCCATCAGCCAGGCAGCCACGGGGAACTTAACCACTAGACTAAACCCATGTTACCTACTTCCTCTATACCCTCCTGCTCTCACCTCTAATGCAGCCTGGAATTTGCATGCCCATCGCTGGTTCTCTATTTCATCCTCTCTGTCCTCTATCCCTTAACCTCCATGCCCTTCCTCTACTCTAACCCTTTTACCTTGCATGCCCATGGCCGGTTCTCTCCTTCATCCTGCCCGTCCTCTTGTCCCATGCCCTTCCTGTACCCTCTTCCTCTTACCTCTGATGTAACCCTCAATTTGCAAGACCATCCTCGGTTCTCTCCTTCATCCTGCCCGTCTTCTTGTCCCATGCCCTTCCTCTACCCTCTGATGTGGCCCTCAATTTGCATGACCATCCTCGGTTCTCTACTTCATCCCATCTGCTCTATGTCCCCTACACAGATGCTCTTCCTCTACCCTCTTCCTTACTCATGATGCAGCCCTGAATTTGCATGGGGAGGCGTTGCAAAGCCTTATCCCCAAACCGACTACAACTACTTCTATGCCCATCCCCGGCCGGTTCCCTCTTCTACCCTGTCTGCCCTCTCCCCCTTACCCTTCGTCTGCATCCCCAAATTGTCTGCTTATCTCCAAATCTCTCCTCCACTGAGCTCTCATAAGAACATAAGAACATAAGAACATAGGGAAACTGCAAGAGGCCCGTATGATTCACAGTCCTATGTATGTATTATTATTGTATGCCAGTCTATCCCTTGCTCTCTCCTCCCTCCATCCCGTGCCTCCCTCTCATCCTTCCTGTCTAGATGGGATTACCCGTGTTGGTTAATTTGCTGCCTAAGTGATAAGATAATTCATGCACCGACGGAAAGTGACAGTAATGAGGGAATACCGTACCAGTTTTAATCTTTAACGAGTTGGGAAATTGTAATATTCGCTTCCCCGCCCCTACCTCCGCTCTTCCACCCCTAAACCTCCCCCTCGACGCCTAATCACCCCTTCCTGCAGCCCTCATTCCATCCACACCATCCTAACCCCGCCATCACTCCCAAGGGCGCATTCTCTGGATGTTGATCACCTGCACACACACACACACACACACACACACGGCCCAGTAACGTGCGTGACGCCTCCACCTGGTGTCCACTATACGTACCTTTCCAATTAGTAATCAAGCTAGAAATTTTAAAAGGTAAAAATGAGCCAAAATAGATTCTCACGCTAGTTATTTCTTATACCTCAGATAAACTTGTCAGATTATTTTGTTTTCCTGATGTGAATACCTTTGTGAGTACTAAATGGGAGGATTCGTAGACACGGGCGAGCATGCCCCTATAGGTGTTAGTATGCCCTATTTGTGTGTCAGCCCGCGTGCTTGCCCCAGGGGAAGGAAGGTACTGCCGCCTCGCCCCGCCGCCGCCCTGACTCGACATTACACGCGCCACGACGGGTTTTTATTCTCTCGGCAGGTCTCTCACGCGCATAAAAAAGACTCGATATACGAACCCAGGGTCTGATAGCACGGCAGCGAGCACGGTGGCTAACCCCCCCCCCCCCCCCCACACACACACAATCATCTACCACCTACCTGCCTGTTTACCTGCTGAAGACCTTGTATACCTACCTACCGACCTAATACCTAAGTGCTTGTTTACCTGCCTGCTTCAGTGTGTGGGAGTGTCGTTCTCCTGCCGCACGCCGCCAGCTGACCACTAGGTAGTCACAAACGTTACCAGATAATCGTTACTCAACACACTACAGTTATCGGTTACTGCCAAAAAGCTATCGCAAACACAAATAACGGCAATAAGTCAAACTCATCATCTAAAACTTAACGATCTTCATATTTTACACGAGTGGAAAGAATATATCAACGTTAATGAAGCTGATTTGGCTGTGGTATTTAGGAAGCATTCTCATACGTATGGAAACGCTGGTAGGAAGTCACACGACCCGACATCCTGCCCTAAGGAGAAGGAAGGTAAAGCACCCAACCCTCCTCATCCACGATCCACGCCCCTCGAAGTAGAAGAGAACCCGACCAAGTGCAGGTTCAGATCTCCAGTGGGGCGCTTCCTAGGCCTATGAACGGAACCCAACACTTCAGAAGACATAACCCCATCGTCCCCCGCCCCGAGCGAAGGAAGCTCTCCACCCTTCCTTATCCAAAATCAGCGCCGCCCAACGTGGAAGATAGTCTGACTACATGCGGATTCAGGCTTCCAGGGGGAAGTTCCATCACTGTAGACTACCTCGACGGCACACAACACCGGCTACAACCACATCGCCTCCGTCCGTCCCATGCATCGCTGCCCGCTAAACCCCGCGTAAGGCCGGCCCTAGACGTAACTGTTTATCTGAACGATATAACTGATCAGATAAAAATCGTTGCAAGCCATCTGACGTCGCTGCCCCTACACCATTCCGATATATCGTTACAATTTTCATCGCTTCCACACCACAGTTTCCGTAATGTCATCCGAGGAGGACTTTCTTCAACTCTTTTCTATATGTGGTGCGTAAGTTATTGATTTTTTTGACAACCATATCACGGTCAGCATCAGGTGTTGTTTCTCTTAACTTTTCAATTAATTTTCCATATGCTGCGTTTCTTTTGTCACGGTTATGATACTCTTTGCACTTAACTTTCCATAAACACTCTTCGGTTTGGTAAATGTCAATAAACTCCTCCAATGTTTTGCGATTCATAATGAAGTATTTCTGAAAAGCTGGAAAAGGCGTGCACACTTTATTTAAGTCACAAATAGACTGATAATCTGTACAGTTTTAATCATTAGATCGTTCAGATAAAAGTTTGAATGATTCAACTGTTCATGCCGCTCGATCAGTTCATCTGAAACGATCAAAATCTGCGCAAATTTCTTATCTGATCAGTTATATCGTTCAGATAAACAGTTACGTCTAGGGCCGGCCTAAGGCCACCATCAGCAGTTCCGGTACTCGAAATAATACTCAGTGAATCCTCAAATTCCCGATACCCAATGAACGGCTGTACACATCTGTCAATCAAGGAATTTACATCTCCAGCAAGACTATACTACATTATTACTAGATCTTTTTCCCAGCAACTAAAACCCACCAACTTTATTCCAGGATGACACGCGGCGGCTGTAACACGTCTCCACGGGGCCCGGAGCAGTAATGGCAAGAGAGGAGAGGAAGGGAGGGAAGCGGCAGGGTGGGGCGGGAGTCCAGGAGGCAAGGCAGCCCTCATGAATAAGTAATCTGGTCGCAAGCCGCACACATCGATACATTACGTGAGAGAATTAGTTAGTTAGGAGCACAGTGGGCCTCCCGCCTCCTGAGGGCCCCGCCGCGGCGCTCAGGACCTGCCTGGGAAATCAATAGACCAAAGCCAAGAACAAGCGGACGAGAAGTGACTCTTGTGTCGGAAGAGGAGGCCGGGGATTGGAGGGGGACGAAAGAATGGAAACTAAACACTTCTTTCTTTCAGTGCCTAACTACCTGCCAAATTATAAACAATTCCATTAACTTTAACACACACACACACACACACACACACACACACACACACACACACACACACACACACACACACACACACACACACACACACACACACGGGGAAAAATGCAGCACCGTCGTAACTATCCTCACATTCGCTAGTCATCTATTTTGCAACAAAGAGAGAAGTTCTGATGATGCTGAGATCGGAAAAAAGTACACGGGAAAGAACTGATGGGATGGCGGCGGCGGTGGAAGGCATGGGAAAGTGGTAAGTGGTGGTTGAATAAATGCAAGTGGAGATGTGGTGACACTAGTGGAGGTGGAAGGGTTGAAGTGAGGTAATGGTGGTGAGCTATGGTGGAAGAGACATGGAAAAGGGGTGAGAGGAAGCCGTGGTGGAGGAAGTGGAAGTGGCAGATGAAAGGTTTAAAGGATGTGACGTGAATGCTCCAAAGGGCGACATAGTGCTGCGGGATGACGTGATGGGGTGTGAGGGGAGTTGAAGTGATGTGATGTGTGATGTTACGTGATCTGAGGTGATGTGAGGTGGTGTTATGTGATGTGCTTCTATCTGATGTGGTGTAGTGTGACGAGACGTGAGGTGAGGTGAGGTGAGGTGAGCAGCCCCGCGCGTATCACACCTGCCGTCCCCACCTTTACCTTTCTTGCATATACCTTCATGGGAACAAGACCCTCACTTTTCCCTTCCTCTCGTCTCCTCTGTAGCCAACCTCACCATGCCACGACCTCACGGCTAACACACACACACACACACACACCACGAGGCAGGCAGATGCTACTTTTATGGGCCGGATCGATGCCCGTGACCCAGGCCCAGAATCTACTGCTGCACGGACCAAAATGGCTGCTAGACGGGGTGAGGACCAGCGCGGCGGCAGCACACACAGTACGACAGCACAGCACAGTACATATCGCATCATAGTCTCTGCATCCACCTCCCTCCACCTTCTGCTGCTATCTACGTGGCACTCATCGGTGGAATGTAAGACTGCATCACTGACTTCGCCCGATTTCGGGTTTCCCTAGGTGGACGGCGAGAGAGAGAGAGAGAGAGAGAGAGAGAGAGAGAGAGAGAGAGAGAGAGAGAGAGAGAACCACTGTGCCACAAATGTAAGGTCAGGGTCACTGATGGCGTCGCGACACACACACACACACACACACACACACACACACACACACACAACCTGAAGAAAGAAAGGGTTATTATGTTTCCAGGCAACGGTTGCGTTCATGACCTTGTTCACAACGCTCACGCCTGGCAGGACGCCTCACGCCTCACAGCCGAAGCGACAAGGCCACAGATATTAAGCGTCAAGATAACACAACACTTCCCGCCGCCACCAGCCAGCCCGTGCCGTGCAGCGCCCTCCGCCCTCCTCTTTCTCCTCGGCGTGGCGGCTGTCTTGCACACGTGGTTTAATAATTTTCCCGTGTCAGATTGCATCATAAATCCGATTAACTCCATCGCTCCCTGGGCCCACAGCTAATAGCTGGACATGTTGGCATGAGACTTTACAACATTATGAATCTTTTAAGGGAAAAATTATAATGATCCATCTGTTCTTATCAAGGCGACAAGGACATTTGGCTGCCTCTGCCTGACACATGTGGCCCGGCTCACGCTGGAGCCAGGCACGCGAGGCCACACCAAGGGCAAGGACCACCACAGCAGCGCGACGCACCCTAAAATTAACCCTCGCCTTCTTCACCACCTGGTCTGGTCTGGCCTGGGCGTCGCCTGACCCCGTGCTGTGGCAGCACCAACAGCAGCTTCACGCCCGGCCTCTGCACGCCACGTACTGCTCGCCGCGTCCTGGCCACAACACAGGAGGCGAATGAAAATAAACGAACCTTGGCAGACCTCTCCTACTGATACCACTCCGCCTCTCAAGAAGGGCCAGGCCAGGCCAGCCAGCAGCGGCTTCCACTCCCGCCCATTGGTTCACCTCGCCTCCCAGACATCGAAACATGTAAACTTTGGCAAGATGAGCTGATACATGCATGAGCAAATCAAAGATGAGGCCTAGAGAAATAAAAGAAAATGATAAATAAAAAAATGAATGGATCAAAAGCGTAAAAAACACAGAGAGAGAGAGAGAGAGAGGGTAGAGGAAGATACTATCGGGAGCTGGCCACGTGGACTGGACCGAATCATTTCTGTGCCGCGGTCCCGACTCGGTGTGGTGTGGGTGCCTTGATGGGGGCTTGCAGGGAGGGGTGAGGGAGGGTAGTGTCACCCCGGGTGCTGGGCTGCATATGGCTACCCCTAATAGCCAGCAACAGAAAAATGTTGCACAATTTTGCTCACCAACCACATAAAAATGTTCTTCCACTTTTCAATACCGCAGAGGCACTGAGGCAGTTGCAACCTCCGTGCTACACCAAGCTACACATCGGCGGGAAACACCTGTGTCGGGCGGAGGAGCAAAGGTGCATCAGCGAGCCACATCACGCACGGTACCTCCCTTCCTCCTCCAGCGTTCACCACCTCCCACGCAAAAGAGGACGACGACTGCAGCCAAAGTACACAAACTCATGGAATAAAAACTATATAACAGCCAAGAAAGTAGTGACGTATAACCTGCAGCGCGAACAATGGCGGTCATCCTAGAGAGCGACAGCACCCCGTACAGAGAAAAAGCTGAGCGGTGCAGCAGCAGCAGGGCGGCCCGTCACCGTCACACCCAGCTGGGCCGTGAACAAAGTGTCGGCCAGTGCCAGGGCCACACCGTGTACCCTGACAGGCCCCGCTGAAAAGTTATACTGCGCCGAGACCTGAGAATGATTGTGTTTTATGACGCTGCCACAAGGGTATCGACGGAGCGCACACTGCCGACCAGTAGCAACCATGACAGGGTACGCTACATACATGAATACATACATAGCTAAGTACATGGAGGCCTGAGCCAGCTAGAGTACAGGCGATGGGGTAATCAGCGCCCACCTCGAGGCACTACCACCGCGACCACCATCACCCCTTGCTTCCACATACCCCGCCAGCCACAGCCCTGGTTCCCTCCTTCAGCAGAAATCACCATCGAATATAGGACACACACACACACACACACACACACATACACATACACACACACAAGGCTGACGCTGGAGCCATGTCCCTGTACCCAATGGCAATGACCGGGGCTTCCACACGTCGCGAGTTAAAGCGCCCACCCTCCCCCTCCCTGCCGCTGCCCTGCTCGCCCAGCAACACTACCACCCCCTGCATGCCAGCCTAACGCGGCGTATGACGGGGACACCACCAACAACAACAACAGCACCAGGGACAGCGGCAGTCAGCATCGTCAGCAGCAGGGGGCTGTCTGTTGTGTATGACCCAGCTATGGTCCAACTGAGGGCACAGCCTTCCCGAGCGGGTGATGCCACAGGGTAGGCCTAGTTTATTTGTTATTGCCTTCTCCCGAAGGTGTCGTGGCCCCTAAACAGGTGAGAGCGAGGCCAATCACTCACCCTCAACCCCTGGGTGACCCTCTGGCTAACTATCGGGGGATGGAAACTTGCTAAAACTAATTATAAAAAATTGCACAAAAAAATCTGTTAGTTTGGCACACCCGCCTGCTGCCGCCCCATACACTCCTGTACGCGGCGGGCAGGCTGGCCACCACCCTTTAAACCCACACACAGCCGCCCCTGCCTGCCCCAGCCTGGCCTGCACGGGGCGGGGGCAGGGCAGGCTGCGGGGCACGAGTCACAAGGGAGGAAAGAAGGAAATCCATGCAGTAAACACGAGTCCTCACCAGCAGCCGACGCACCCAGCAGCGACGCCGAGGCGAGCACTCCCCCGATGCTGAGCTGAGGTGTAAATCCACTCTGCCAGGCACTGATCTCACACGCAATGCACTTCACCGGCACTGTAGCAGCACCCCACCACTCATCCAAACGTGTATTATCTCACTACCCGGCCCACACACTATATATTCAGTTTCCACCTCGACCCGGCACGAGCAAGCAGCCCCTCACCCCCTAAAGCCTCGCTGGCAACTGAGTGAGAGAACCAAGCGTATGAGAGCAGCGACGCGCGGCCCACGCCACCACACTCAAACTTTGTGGGACCCGACCTCGCCAGGCGGGAAGGACTGCATACCTGGGGAAAAACATCGAACTACGTGTATATTTACGAGGAAATACACCCCATACCCTCACCAACGACATGGACGGGGAACTCTAGATCACGTCAACCATTCAATATACTCAAAATCACTTGGGAGTCACTCATGAATCAGTTTTGTCTAATAATGATTGTGCAAGGGTAAGCCTCTTAAAACACAGTAACCTGCAAACATATGAGAGCTTCGGAGGTGTTTTGCTGAGACAGTTGTAGAGGTAGAAGAGACAGGTCCAGCCTTCGACGTTACATCACAAAATTTATCCTGTAGTGGCCTGGATATTTGGGAGGATGGGAGACAAGTGATATGAATGGATGGAGGACACACACACACACACACACACACACACACACACACACACACACAGAAAAGCGTGCTGAGGGGCAATAATTAATGGCGCACCTGTGGAAACTACCAAATAACAGACGCAAGCTAACATAATATCGCTGAAATTCCGAGTGGTCAAATAGTAATGTTCACCTCCATTCTTTTCAGTGCGTTTCGCGTTACACTGATATTAGGGTAAGGTTTTCTCTCTCTCTCTCTCTCTCTCTCTCTCTCTCTCTCTCTCTCTCTCTCTCTCTCTCTCTCTCTCTCTCTCTGACCTAGACACACATCGGGTGACGTCGTGCACCCAGCCAACCCGCCCAGCCGTCCTCAAGCCCACAACTTAATATTTTTAGCATGTGGGTTAAGGTGGCTCCGTCCTCGGCGGTGGTGGTGGTGATGAAGGGACCCGTTAGCCACCTACTCCACCACCACCACCACCACCACACCACTACTGCAAGCACTTGTCAGCACACACACACACACACACACACACACACACACACACACACGCACACACACACACACTTCGAGGAGATAAGGTTACGAACACCAAGGACAGCATCGCCCCGCCCAGCTCCCCGCGTGCTTTCCTCGCGAGCAGCACGTGTGCTTGGAAGACTCCCCATCCTTACCTTCCCCTCTCCCTAGGTCCTCCTCCCAAATGCCATCCCCCCACACTCCACAGCCCCCTGAGAGGAGCGGCTGGCTGCCCCCTGAGGCCTCATTCATCAACTTGACGCGGCGGCCAGCGGGGGCTGAATAACCCTACCAAGCCAGCCAGCACGGGACGCCCTGCCCGTTCCTGCCCTGCCTGCCTCACATCGCCGTACCCCTGCCTCTCCTACTCGTCTCTGCCCCGCCCCGCCCTGGCTAGCTAATCTGTCCTCTCCATCTACCTCTTCCCTGCCCGGCTAACTTGCAAGATTCCACCCTACTACCTCCATGATTCCACCCCATCCGTGGTCTTCGTTCCATTCTCACCCCATCCCAGCGACCCCTCCTCCGCCCCGTCCCATTAGCTCCCGATCCCATGAGCACATTCTTCCTCTCTATCCACTCCGTCTCTGTCCAGCTGGCTTGGATTATCCCATCCCAGGCTGACCCCAACCCACCCTGCCCAACATAGCATGCGATACATACCCCATCCATCTCGTTCATCCCCCCCCCCTCCCCACTCCTTCCCAGCACCCCGCACCCCACACCCTCTATTCATTTCCACCCCGTCAACTCTATAATACTTCACTCATTTGTAACACTCCACCCCGGTCCTTTCCATGTCTTCCTGTCCACCCCGTCAACTTCTAAATGTTTAAATACCCAGACTCCCTTTTACGTTGAAAGCTAATGTAATACGAGAAAAGGCTAAATCCTCAACGGGATTTTCCTCTCTCTCTTTCTCGGTCTGCTTCTCACTGGGAAAAAATGATATTCGTTTTTTCCTAGATTTCCACTGTCACACAAAGGAATTCCCCATCAGCAAGAATGAAGTCTCACACACACACACATACACACACACGTTGTAGGTCAAGATCACCGCCCTGACGTCAACTCTCTTACACGGTCCAAGTGACGTCAGGTGCAGTGTGTGTATAATTCACCACGGCCTGATCGCGAGTTGGACTCGCTTTCGCCAGCAGGTACCCTCACGACGTGAGAAAGTGCTCATTATTGTCGATCTCTGGGTACTGCCAGGACCTCACACACTCCACACCCCATCCCCCTTGCTCAAGGGGGGACAGCAACCACTCCTAGTCAACGGAAAGAATCCGGCCTGAGCGGAGCTCGAACCGCTGCCTGTTTGGCCGTGAAGCCTTGCAGCGTGGCGCTCTAACCGATTGAGCTACCGAAGTGTGTGTGTGTGTGTGTGTGTGTGTGTGTGTGTGTGTGTGTCGCCGAAATATCATCCCCATCACCTTGTCAGACCCACAACGAACACCTGCGTCACAGTCTTGTTTGACGTGAAGAAGTCAATGTGACGTCACCTTAATCGTATTTGTGTGTCCAGGTGGCGTGTGCGTGTGGGGGTGGGTGGGGGGAGGTAAGGTAGGTGGAGTGAGTGTGTGCGTGTTTGCGTGGCTTGGGTTGTTATGCACCTCAGTAATAAAGTCAACGGTGACGTCAAATGTATTACGAGTGTGAGTGACGTGGGTCCGCGTGTGGGTGTGCAGGTGTGGGGGCGTCCGGGTGTGTGTGCGTGCAGGTGGTGAGTGGGCGCCTAATGTTATGCACGCTGATTATGGAATCTGAAGAGACGTCAAATCTAGCCAAGTGCATGGGCGGTGTGTGTGTGTGTGTGTGTGTGTGTGTGTGTGTGTGTGTGTGTGTGTGTGTGTGTGTGTGTTCATGCGCAGTAAGGTAATAGACCATAAATAACCGAACCCACACCTTAGTATACGCCTTAGAGAAATTAGACAGGAATCCCTCACAATTTATTCTACTTGACAACAATAAAAAAAAAAGATTAAGAGTTGCAGCAAATGATAAATAAAAAAAATCACACTGTAGCTCCCTCAAAATAATCGTACCAATAATAATGAGTTACTCAAATTAACCCCCACCCCAAAATAATAAAAAAATAATTCCAATAAAACAAAAACAAAAACTTTCCTACGACTTCCCCCTTTGAAGCAATAACTCGATTTCCTTCCCTTATCGAACGTCAACACACCTTACTTAAAAATGCTGCCCCGCGTCGCGATGACAAACAATGATATAAAAGTTTCCTCGTGATAAAGGACCAACGAATTAACACACGAGAGAATACCTTGAGCGCGCCCCTGGACACAACACAACGATGGCGAGAACACTGCCGACGGGACACCACGGAACACTTCTCACCTGGAAAGAAAAAAGGAAAAACGTTAGACGAATGCATTATAAGAAGCTTCGCGGAGATTTAAACTTAAACCCTGTCGATCTATTGGGTCTTTTTTTATTAATCATTATATTTTATTTATCTATTCAGAAGTACATTTATTTATCTATTTATTTATTCATTCATTCATAAATCCATTTATTACCTCAATCAGTGTGTCATTAATGCCTCAATCGGGGGAATTAGTCATGAGTTTTCAATTATTCTTGTTTTCAGACCCAATTAGACCCGTCGACTCTGGTCTGTTGGTCTTATTTCCTAAAGGAGTAACATTTGGTCAACCATCCTTTAGTTGCAAATATGTAAAACCATGCACCTACTTTTGACAAGGCTTTCGTAGAGGTTGTGAGTTCTGTGGGTAGTTTGGTGGGCCTAGAGACAGTTCGACAAGGCTGCTCCACCATGAATGTGAACAACACTTACGATAACCCGACTAAACTACTATGTGTCCTTTAAAATGGTTGGTGTGAGAGCCGAAAGTGTCTGAGAATACAAACCCAGGAGAGAAAATTATGAGTAGTGGAACATATTTACACTTCAGCGAATGGAGGAGCTGGGTGACAGGAGAACCGAGGAGCTGTAAATCAAACAGATGAATAAATAAAAGAACAAACAATAAAAATAGATTACAAGTCCACGTGGTTTGAGGGCCCCATTCTATCGCGGAGTGAGGACAAGGCGAGAGGATGACTCAGTAAATTGTGCTCTTGTAGGGGGAGAAAAAAATGAACGGACCACTGTTTCCACTTTCCTCAGCAACAACGTGATATTTTCCCTCGTTTCCTGGTATCATAACGTAAATAAAAACTTTGACGGGACTTAATACACGGACCTCCCCCCTGCAACTACGCCTCGGTTAGATAATTCCAAAGCGGTAAATCAGGACTTATAGCGAGGACAGCGGGAGAAAAGAACGGCTTATGGAATGGCAACTCCCGTAATCGTAGTGGCACTTGTGACCCTCTTCGGCGCTCTTATCGAGGGGTGGTGATTGGGAGGGCCCGCCGCCGCCGCCCCTAGACACTCCCTCCACCACCACCAGCCACGACCAAGCACCACCATCACCACTACTACAATCACCACCACAATGCGTCCTTGTGATACCGATGCTGCGTATACTTTCCCAGCATCCTGTCTCAGTATCTTTCTTCGATGATTCTCTCTCTCTCTCTCTCTCTCTCTCTCTCTCTCTCTCTCTCTCAACCACTGACTTTTCGTAGGTGAAGTAGGACAGACGAAAAAGAAGTATACAAGGGGAAGAAGAAGAAGAGAAGAAAAGAAGAAGAAGAAGAACAAGAAGAAGAACAAGAACAAGAACAAGAAGAAGAAGGAGAAGCAGAAGAAAATGGGAAGAATGACTGTAAGCAATTTGCGGCTCTCACACACTACTTTTGCCTTTGTTAGTTAATCATTCCACGGTGACTCAGATGTTTCCTACCCTCTTCACTCCATCACTCATACCCTTTCCACTGTTTACCTTCATCTACCTCCCTCTCCCTCCCCTCTCCTCCCTTCCCCATCCCCTTCCTCCACCCTACACACACCCATTACTGACCAGATAAATTATTGTTCCCACTTTTTTCCATTCCTTTTCGTTACTCTTTATCTTCTTTTTTCTTACCTTCCCCTTCCTTCCGCTTTTTCTTCACCATTCTGTCCGTTTCTTCCTACTCATTATCATTCAAACTCATCACTATATTCTGTCCCTCCTCACTATAGTCTTCACCATCATCACCATAGCATATCCTAACCTCATTCTCACATAATCATCTTCCCTGTCACCTTCATTATCACCATCATTGTCTTAACCTCACTTGCGTTCACTATCACATTCTTAACACATCACTATCACCACGATTATCTTTACCAGACCATCACCACCACCACCATCTTCTCATTTTCTACATCAATATCACCCTCATCCGTCCTCCGCCTTCTCTTCTTCTCTCTTCTCCTATCCCATCTTCCCATTCCCATCCTTTCTTCACTACCATCATCACCGCTCCGCCTCTTCTTTCCCTTCCTTCCCTTCCTCTCATCTCCTCCCCTTCCGTCCTCTGATGCTGCCTCTCTCCCTGTCTCTCTCTCTCCCTCTCCCTCCTCCTTCCCTCCCGCCACTCCACTTTGTAATACTCTTCCTCCACTGATCAATGCGGCAGCCCCCTCCCTACCTCCCTTTCTCCCTTCCTCGGCTCTTCTCTCTCTCCCTTCCTCCCTCCATGGCCCTCTACATCTCCTCCTCCTCCTTCTCCCACATCTACCCGTCCTATCTCTCCTTCCCTTCCCTCCTCTCCCTCTCTACACAGCGTACCCTAGTCTCTCTCTCTCTCTCTCTCTCTCTCTCTCTCTCTCTCTCTCTCTCTCTCTCCTTACACCTCCTTCCCTCGCCTGACCTTTTCCTCCTCCATATTGTTGTTCCCTCCTACTCAAGAACACACACACACACACACACACACACACACACACACACACACACACACACACACACACACACAATGATGATGATGAAGGATTATATGAGTAAGAGGAATCTGTATTTTTTCTCCTGAGGCCATTTGTGTGTGTGTGTGTGTGTGTGTGTGTGTGTGTGTGTGTGTGTGTGTGTGTGTGTGTGTGTGTGTGCTACATCTTTGTTACCTGTTAACACCTGAACACAACACACTGACCCTCACCCATATGTCGTTCCCTTCCACCTCCCCCCATCATACACACACACACACACACACACACACACACACACACACACACACACACACACATTTTTTTTTCCTCTCCTTCCTCCTTTATTTTATGGTCCATATCATCACTCTCTTCCTAGTTATCCTATTTCTTCTTTTCATTTTCTCTTTCATTATCCCCCACCCTCCTTAATAGCACCATCATCTCCTCCTCCTCCTCCTCCTCCTCCTTTCCCTTCCCCTTCTTCTATCTTCTTTTAATGTTGACAAATGCAAAGTCATGCACATTGGGTCCAGAAATAGTAACCACACATACATCATGAATGGGAGACCTCTGCAAGCGATGCAGGAGGAAAAGGATCTTGGAGTCACTATCAGCAGTGACCTGAAACACGCGAATCACTGTAAAAAAGCATACAACAAAGCCAACACTATGCTCGGGTTCATAGCGAGGAACTTCGAGTGTAAAACGCCAGACGTGATGCTATCCTTGTATAATTCCATGGTAAGACCGCACCTCGAGTATGCAGTACAGTTCTGGTCTCCTAATTACAGAAAGGACATTGATTTACTGGAAAGGATTCAGCGACGCGCCACGAAAATGATACCAACCTTAAGGGCTCAACCGTACGAGGAACGACTCAAGCGACTCAATCTCTTTACATTAGAGAAAAGACGCCTACGAGGAGATATGATTCAAGTCTTCAAGTATCTGAAAAAATTCAATAACGTCGATTACTCCAATTTCTTTGAATTGCAAACCAACCTAAGAACTAGAAATAACGGTTTACCCATTCAGTCTAAGCGATGTAACACAGACATCGGAAGGAGTTTCTTTTCAAACCGAATCATCCGTCACTGGAACAATCTTCCTTCAGAAGTAGTAAATGCGAATACTATCAACTCCTTCAAATATAGAATCGACCGTCACTTCGCTGCGTCGGGAGTAAACTGAATATTGAGTTGCTTTCATCTGCTCCTCAATATCGAGGTGCTTTCATCTACTCCTCAATGTCGAGGTGCTTTCATCTGCTCCCCAGGCCCCAGGCTGTCGAGCAGATTAAATCACCAAAGCGGGCAACCTCGTAATGAGCCAATAGGCTTTCTGTTGCCTGCGTTTCCATGTTTCCATGTTTCTCCGTTTCCACCTCGTCCACCTCCAAGCCTCCATTATTGATCCAAAAATGATATTGGCTGAGCCGTCTCTACAATCAGACCAGCTACTCTCTCTCTCTCTCTCTCTCTCTCTCTCTCTCTCTCTCTCTCTCTCTCTCTCTCTCTCTCTCTCTCTCTCTCTCTCTCTCTCTCTCTCCTATCTACCTCTCCCGTTGTCTCTTTGTTCATTTATTACGTTGTTTGTCTTCGTTTCCTGTTCTCCTTCCTGCATCATCCACTTACCTCTATTTCTACTTCCTTTCCACCTATTTGTTTTCTTTCATTCTGCTTAACTCACTTTTTTTCTTTCAGTTTCTGTAAGTTACGCATCTTGATCCTCTTTTTTTCCTATTCGTCTCAATTTGTTTCCCTTTTTTTACGTGTTTTTCCGGGTTTCTCTTTTTAGCATATCCCATTTTTTTTTCTTATGTCTTACCTTTTTTTCATTATTTTTCATTATTTCTCATATTCCATTTTAGTCTCAATCTAATTTCCCATTTTCCTTTTCTCGTATTTCCCGTTTTCTCAGTCCATTTCTCATTTTCTATTTTCTCAGTCCATTTCCCATTTTCTCAGTATTTCCCGTTTTCTCAGTCCATTTCCCATTTTCTATTTTCTCAGTATTTCCCGTTTTCTCAGTCCATTTCCCATTTTCTATTTTCTCAGTATTTCCCGTTTTCTCAGTCCATTTCCCATTTTCCTTTTTCTCAGTCCATTTCCCATTTTCTATTTTCTCAGTATTTCCCGTTTTCTCAGTCCATTTCCTATTTTCTATTTTCTCAGTATTTCCCGTTTTCTCAGTCCATTTCCCATTTTATATTTTCTCAGTATTTCCCGTTTTCTCAGTCCATTTCCCATTTTCCTTTTTCTCAGTCCATTTCCCATTTTCTATTTTCTCAGTATTTCCCGTTTTCTCAGTCCATTTCCCATTTTCTATTTACTCAGTATTTCCCGTTTTCTCAGTCCATTTCCCATTCTCTTTCTGCCTGCGTCCTTTCCATGCATCCGTTTTTTCCACTCCCTTACTTCCATTCTTCCTCCTTGCCTTCCTCCGTGTCTCCCTCGCTTTCTCCCATTGTCTCCCTGTCTCCTTCATGTTCTATATCCATCCTTTCCGCCCCTCATCTCCCTCCTTTCGCATCTTTACCTCCTTGTCTTATCTCTTTTCTTTGTTTGTATATATCTTCTTTTTCTTCTCTTTGCTTCATTCTCCTATATATCCTGATTTTCCTAGCCCCTTATTCGTTGTTTAAATACCTTCTTGTTTTGTTTCCTTCCTTACATCTCCCACATTCTATTTTTTAATAATTCTCTCTCTCTCTCTCTCTCTCTCTCTCTCTCTCTCTCTCTCTCTCTCTCTCTCTCTCTCTCTCTCTCTCTCTCTCTCTCTCTCTCGTGTTAGTATGGAAATATATGTAAATTTCTTTCTGCATCACACACGTATATGGACAGGTAGGCAGATGGAACGAGACGTGAATAGGTAGATGGACAGGTAGATACACATATGAAGATAGATTGATAGATTAATAGATTGATAGATAGATGTAGATAGATAGATAGACAGGCGAAAGAAAACAATACGTAGATGAGAAGCTTGGAGGCACACACACACACACACACACACACACACACACACACACACACAAACAAACAGGATGATGAGTAAGACAATAATAGACATGAGAGAGAGAGAGAGAGAGAGAGAGAGAGAGAATAAACATTTACTCTTTCGTATACGGCTTGTAACGTTGTGAGAATACGCTGGTAACACGAGTAGTAGTAGTAGTAGTAGAGAAAATAGCAGTGGTGTTAGTGGTGTTTGCAGTGCGGGAAAATAATGGTGATGGATAGTGACGGTTAATAAAAGCTGTGATGGTGATAGCATGGTGGTGTGGGTGATGGTGGTGGTGATAGTTGAGCAAGGTGTTAGTGGCGATAGCGTGCAGGTGTGATGATAGTGGTGATGAAGGTGGTGATGATAACAGACACGACAAGAACAAACGATTGTGAATATGGTTAAGAAACAATGGTATATAGTGATGGTGGTGATAGTGGTGGTGATGGTGATGATGTTCGTAGTAGTAGGCACACGAGAGAAGGATACATGGGAGGTGGTGGTGGTGGTGCCACTGTTACGACCCACCACCACCATCACCACCACCACCACCACCACCCTCCCTACCTCTTGCTCCTCTCGTTCTCTCTCCTTTATTCTTTAACGTCCTTTCTCTCTCTCTCTCTCTCTCTCTCTCTCTCTCTCTCTCTCTCTCTCTCTCTCTCTCTCTCTCTCTCTCTCTCTCTCTCTCAACACAGGTAAATGCACACCTTCCCATAAGCTAAGTAACACAGATATCATTAAAGCCTCCACTATTATTGCAGGTGAGACAGAATTACAGGTAACCTCTGAGTGTGTAGCTCCTCTTTTTTTTCACACTTGCGAGGAGAGAGACCACAGTAATATCACCCGTCGTAGCTCCTCGCGGCTGGCATTTAGCACGCACACACGGCACAATTATTCCGGCCTCCGCCTCTCGCTACGGGCATCGCAAAATTAGACGCCGTTCAACAGGGGCCATATCCTTAAACATCTCCGAGTCCAAGCACACATATTTGACAAGGCTTTCGTTGGAGTTTTGGGGCCGATCCAGGGGTAGTTTAATGACCCTTCTGTTAGTTTGACCTTTCTTCTGTACCATGAACCTGAAAATATGCTAATGAGAACGCGATTAATCCTCTTTTTGGACTTTGGAAATAGTTGATGTGAGCGGCGGAAGCGTGTGAGTGCCGACCCAGGGTTGTAGCGATGAGGTATAATGCTTTTGAAGGCTTGAAGTTGCGTGTGAGCGGTTTTGTTTTCTTTCTTCACCTTTTTCCTTCCTTCTTGTTTTCTTTTCTTTTATTCTTTTTTTCTTTTGTCTTTCATTCTTTCTCTTCTTCCTTGCTCTCCTCTCTCTTTAAACCTTTCTTACTTGCTTCCTTGCTATCTATCTTCTTTGCTTCCTTCTTTCCAACCCTCCTCTTTATTTATTTATTCATTCATTCTTCTTCCTCTTCTTTTTCTTCATCATTTTCTCCTCCTCCTACTCCTCCTCTTTCTCCGTTTTGTCCTCTGTTCCTCATTCTCCTTCGCTTCTTTATCTTCATTCTTTTTTCATATATATACGTCTTACTTCTCGGCGTGTGAATGAACAAAAACAAAACATAAGAAAATAAAATCAGAGAAAATCACAACAAACGGAACCCCGGCAAGCAGGAATATAATTGTTGTTTCCAGAGTTATGCGAGAGTTTGTTGATTTATCGGCTTCAACTAATAAGCTGTTTACATTGGACGGCGATTAAATTTAATGAGGATGAGGATTTATTATGCAAGATCAGGTTTGAATGCAATTGAACATAATTATTTGGCCTTTTTTAATGTCACTAATCCAATAAAACTAACACAGAGATTAATATAAGCGGACGTGTGGAATAAAAATAAGAGAGTAGAGAGACAGGAGAGAATTTTCAGGCAGGTAATTGCGTATAGCTTAGAGAACATAATGAAGAGAAGGGAGAAAGTGAGAAGCGAGGAAATGAGAAGAAGGGAAGGAGAGAAAATACAGGAAAATAAGGAAGCGACGAAGAAGAGAAATGAGGAAATGAGAAAAATAACGAGGCGAAGAAGAGAGATATGAGGAAATGAGAAGAGGAAAGTGTTAGAGGAAAATAACGAGGCGAAGAAGAGAGAAAGGAGGAAATGAGAAGAGGAAAGTGTTAGAGGAAAATAACGAGGCGAGGAAGAGAGAAATGAGGAAATGAGAAGAGGAGAGTGTTAGAGGAAAATAACGAGGCGAAGAAGAGAGAAAGGAAGAAACGAGAAGAGGAGTGTTAGAGGAAAATAACGAGGCGAGGAAGAGAGAAACGAGGAAATGGGAAAAAAGAGGAGCAGGAGAGGAACTTGTTAAAGAAAATAAGAGAAACGAGGAAGCGAGAACTGAGTAAATGAGGAGAAAGAGAGCCGGAGAGAAAATGTTAAGAGGAAAATAAGGAAGCGAAGAAATAAAAAAAAAAGCGACGAAATGAGACGAAGAAGAAGAAGAAGGGAAGGAGAGGAAAATGTTGACGGATAAAAAAAAAGCGAAGAATCAAAAAGAAGAAGGAAGGAGGAAGATATGAGAGGAAAATGTCAAAAGAAATATAGGAAGCGAGGAAGTTAGAAGCAAAAACAATACAAGAAGCAGAGGAGAGGAGGATATTAAAGCTGATAAAAAAAAAGCAAGACGCGACGAGGGAAGGAGGAGGAGGAAGAAGAGGAGGAGGAGGAGGATCAGGAAGGGAGTGGATAATATTAGAGGTGATAAGAAGCCCAAATTAAGATGGTAAGGTCATGTGGCGCGAAGAGAAGATGATGAGCCTATTAAAAGAGCCCGGGGACCACCTGTTGAAGGGAGAATTAAGATCGAGGGGCGAGGTGGAGCAGGTGGAGAGGTGGACTTCAGGCGGCGGTGCAGAGGTCCATAATCTTAAACGTATCGGATCAGGCTTCCATTACGATGATTTTCCAAGGCCACAGAGAAGATTAACTTGATTTCCATGGGTGATTTTTCTCGTTCAAAGTGCAGAAGTCGGGTTAAACTGTTACTAGAATCATAAAACAGACCATGAAGATCCCAGCAACTTCCACGAGAGGGTTTTGAAATAGGTGAATTCTGAGGTGCCAAGACGTGTAAGGATACGGGCTTTTAAAGGGACGCCCACGTTACTAAGGTGCAGAAGTCAGGTAAAACTATCACTACAATCACAAAGCAGTCCATGAAAATCCAAGCAACTTCCACGAGAGGGTTTTGAAATAGGTGAATTCTGAGGTATCGTGACGTTTAATTAAGGATACGAGCTTTTGAAGGGACGCCCACGTTAGTAAGGTGCAGAAGTCAGGTAAAACTATCACTAGAATCACAAAGCAGTCAACGAAAATCCAAGCAACTTCCACGAGAGCGTTTTGAAATAGGTGAATTCTGAGGTATCGTGACGTTTAATTAAGGATAGGAGCTTTTAGAGGGACGCCCACGTAAGTAAGGTGCAGAAGTCAGGTAAAACTATCACTAGAATCACAAAGCAGTCAACGAAAATCCTACCAACTTCCACGAGAGGCTTTTGAAATAGGTGAATTCTTTGGTGCTGAGATGTTTAAGAATAGGGGCTTTTAAAGGGACGCCTAGGTAAGTAAGGCGCAGAAGTCAGGTAAAACTATCACTAGAATCACAAAGCAGTCCATGAAAATCCTAGCAACTTCCAAGAGTCTCTTCTGAGGTACCGAGCTTTTAAGGGGACGCCCACGCAACTCATGAAAAGGGCAAGTCGATCGATCCTGCTAAGAGTGAGAACAAACAGAGAAGGATGCAAAGAACAGGAATAGTAAATGGCGTCTACAACCATGACTCTAGGAAGACGACGAATGACGCTGAAGATACAATAAAAAAAAAGTAAGGTAAGGCGTGTCCTCGGTCCTCATCTCAGTTAAAATAGGAGGAAAATAACGAGGGAGGAGGAAGAAAAAATGACTAGCAGAAGGAGGAGGAGAAAGAAGAAGAAAAGAGGAGAAAGTTGAGAAAGTTAGAAGAAAAGAAAAAGAAGAAAACGAATAAAGAGGAGGTAAAGAACTAGAAGAAAAAGACGAAGACCGGAAAGATAAGAAAAAGGAAAAAATTATATGAAAACGGAAAATGGAATAAACGCAAGACAAAACAGAGAGTGGGAGGGAAGGGGAAGGAAAAAGAGGAAGGGGAAGGAAGCAAAACAGGCCAGAAAATGAAAACGAGAGAGAGAGAGAGAGAGAGAGAGAGAGAGAGAGAGAGTTAAAAGAAGAAAAATAGCACGAAAAATTATACTAAGTCGTTCGCTAATGCATACGAGATTTATTCATATATATATTCTTTCCCTCTCTCAAATCCCATGGCAACAAATGAATGAACCCTTTCAGAAAAAACAAAACAAAACAAAATAAATAACAGTGACTTTCTCGAATGCATGAATGGAGTTGTTTGTTAAGTGTAAAACCGTCAGTGCTTCCTAACGAGTGGCCTTCACCTTTACCTGTCCCACGCCGGCACTAATGAACCAGGTAACTTACTCTCTTGCGTGACAGAATACGTGGCGTGATGGAAGGCTTGTACAGACTGACATGCTTTTACTCTCTCTCTCTCTCTCTCTCTCTCTCTCTCTCTCTCTCTCTCTCTCTCTCTCTTAGCACCTCATTGATTCATTACATGCTCCTCCTCCACCTCCTCTTTTTCTTTCTCCTCCTCTCCTTCCTCCTCCTCTCCGTCCTCCTTCTCTTCCTCCTCCTCCTCCTCCTCCTCCTCTGCCACCTTTTACTTTCCTCTTTTCTCAACCATGCTCTTCCCTCACCATCCATCTTCATTTTCCTCTCGTTTCCTGAGTCACAGCCCCTCCCTTCTTCCTCCCGTCCCTCCTCCTCCCTCCTTCCTCTCAAATCTCCACTTTCTTCTTTTCGTATATTAACTTCATTTTCTTTTTCCCTTTCCCTCTCGTTTGCACCCTTAACCTCCCTCCTTCCTCCCTCCTTCTCACTCTCTCTTCTTGTTATTTTATTTTCTGGTCTGTTTTGCTTCCTTTCCCTTCCTCCTCTTTCTTCCCCTTCCCTCCCACCCTCTATTTTGTCTTACGTTTATTCCATTTTCCGTTTTCTTTTTTTTTTCTCTTCTTGTTTTCTTATCTTTCCGCTCTTCCTCCTATATTTTTTTTCCTTCCACCGTTACTCTTTTTTCTCTTGCTTATTTTCCCCTTATCTGTTCTTCTTTTCATTTCTTTCTTATTAGCAACGTCTTGTAATACTCGGTTAATAATTCTCTCTTTTATCTTATCTTCTTCCTCCTCCTCCTAATCCTCTCTATTGCGCCTCCTCTGTTCTTTCTGCTCTGTTGCTTTCTCCTTCTTCACTTTTATTCCACAAGATTTTTTTTCTTTTATCTCTTATCAACTTTTTTTTTTCTCTTCAACTGGTTTTTTTTATTTTCTTTTTATCCATCTCATCTTCATCTCTTCTAGTTCTTTAGTTTCTTTCTTTCTCTGCCTTTCTTACGTCTTTCCTTCCTTCCTTTCATCTCCCTCGTTACCCCTTTCTTTCTTTTTCATCTCCCCCGTCACCCTTTTCCTTCTTCTCATCTTTCTTTTCCCTTCAATCCCTCGTTTCTTCATCTGCTTCACTTCAATCCTCGCCCCTTTCTTTTGCTTCCTTCCTCCACTTCATCATCGCTTCTTTCCTTCCCCTTCTTTGCTTTCCTCACCCCTTCCTTTCCTTCCTCTAACCTCCCTTCTCTCTCTTGTTATCGCTCCTTTCCTTCCTTTCGTTTCCCTCCTCCCCTTCCTTGCCCCTTTCCTTCCTTTCGTTTCCTTCCTCCACTTCCTTATCGCTTCTTTCCTTCCCCTTCTTTGCTTTCCTCACCCCTTCCTTTCCTTCCTCTAACCTCCCTTCTCTCTCTTGTCATCGCTCCTTTCCTTCCTTTCGTTTCCCTCCTCCCCTTCCTTGCCCCTTTCCTTCCTATCGCTTCCCTCCTCCCCTTCCGCGCCCCTTTCCTTCCTCCGCCGGGCCTCAGCTTCCCCCAGGCACGCCGCTTCCTCCCCTTCACACCTGGATCTTCCTTGCATGCAGCTGCCCCAACGGTCTCCTGCTTGCTTGCTTCTTGAGGGGTCCAAACACGTCCACTCCTCCTCCTTGATCCTCCTTCCTCCTCCTTCTCGTACTACTGCCGACTCCCTCTGGCGGTCTTTGTTTCCTCCTCCTCCTCCTCCTCCTCTTCCTCTTCCTCCATCCCTTTTACTTCCTCTGTCTCCTCTCATCCGCTTCAGCCTCGCGACATGCATCTTTTAGGGCTCCGGAAAGCACTCGTCCGCGTCCACCTCTCCACTGTCCACCTGTCAGCCCGCCTTCAAGCATGACACTCCATACCTGGCTGCCTTTCACCGTGCTTCGTTCCGTGTCATTCCACCGCGGGGCTCCACCTGGCGACGTTACCTGGCTGTCACTCGCCCTCACCTGGCCTGGCTGTCTTAATACCTGTCCCATGGGATCTTGTCTGCCAATACTAGCTGTCGGTCAATATTCAGCCTGCCCCTTCCCCTCCCATTACCCTTTACCTCTTATTATGTTTGTCCTTCTGGATTAGCCTCATCTTTTAAATCAATTGTGATGTTGCTGTTGTTTATGATGTGTTGGCGGAAAGATTTCTCCTCCAGCTATTATTTCAAGACATTATTGGATCGGGAGAGGAAAGGAGTAAGAGAAAGGGAAGAAGATGAGATAGAGGGAGGAGAGGAAGAGGGAGGTATAGTGGGAGAGGTAAGTAGAGAAGAAAGGAAAAGAGAGAGGTAAACGGAAGTAGAATGGGTGAGGAAAGTAGAGAAGGAGAAGGAAGCTGAGGAAAAGGGAGGGAGAGGGAGAGACAGAGGGAGAGAACCACTAAGCCTGTTCACGTTAGGTTGGCGGAAAGGCTCCTCCTCCCATTACTTCGAGACCGCTATAGGGAAACTTTATAACCTCTGCTCAGTTTCCCTTTCCGAAAAGAACTATTGGTTAAGGTAATGAATACACGCCATGCTCTTCTTTGCCTGTTAACGATGAATTGGCGGAGCGGCTCTTCCTCCAACCGCTACATTGAGGCTAAAACTGACCGACTGACCGATTGACTGACTGACCGACGACTTAAGCCCACTGACTGATCTAAACCCACTATTCCCTCACGTTTTCCCTTTGTTCTTCAGCTGGCCACTCCCTTCTGTCTGTCTGTCTGTTTCCTGGGCCTTCACTCTTCCAGTCCACCTGTCACCTGCCCGCCTATCAATCAGTCAACTCACCTACGTTCAATACAATTTACTTTTCATTCCCTGGGTGGGTGACTGACGCACTCACATGACTGATTTACTTATTGAGTACGTTATAGGTTGACTGACTGTCTGACTGGATGATCGGCTGAATGATTGGTTGAGTGATTGGTTGATTGACTAGTTGAGTAAGTGCGTGAATGAGAGTGAGTGGATGTCAGTGATTGGTTGAATGACTGGGTGAGTGGATGTTAGCGAGTGGTTATAAAACTTCAGCCAGTCAGTCAGTTTGTCAATCACATCAATGAACGTCAGACCAATATCATTACAATAAATCCAGCGTTACCAGTATTTCCATAACGGTCGGTCAGTCAGTCAGTCTTTCAATAAATCTGTCCGTCTATCAGCCAGTCAGTCAGTTCGCAAGAAGGCCGGTCAGCCAGTCAGTCAGTCAGACAAGCCGGCAAACAATCAGACAATCATCACGCACAGCAACCAGTCAGTCAGTCAGGCATTCATTCATTTAGCCAGTCAGTAAATAAGTCGGTCACTCGAACAGCCAGTCAGGCAGTCAACAAGCCAGCTAGTCGGTTAGTGAGTCAGTCAGTACATAATTCAACCAATCACTCATTTAGTCAGACCGTCAGTTACTCGATATATCAACAAATCAGTCAGTCAGTCAGTCAGTCAGTCAGTCAGAGGCAAACAAATCCCTTACAGCATAAATCTGCAAACCTCATCAACAACACACACACACACACACACACACACACACACACACACACACACACACACACATTTCATATTTTTCTATTTTACTTGTCACTCGCTCGAAAAACAATCTTTCTCTCTCTCTCTCTCTCTCTCTCTCTCTCTCTCTCTCTCTCTCTCTCTCTCTCTCTCTCTCTCTCTCCACAAACCAAAACACATTACGTACCATTTTCACAGTATTGCCTCGCTCCCTTCCTTCCTTATCTCGTCCAAATCTATATTCAGGTTTGTCGTCAACGCTGCTATCTCGTTATCTCCCAATCCACCTGCTCTCTCCCCCCTCCCCCCTTTCCTCTTCCTCTTCCCCTTCCTCTGTCCTTCTACCACCACCTCCTCCTCCTCCTCCTCCTCCTTCTCCTCTTCTTGTTTACCTTCCACTTCGTCATCATTTTCCTCCTTTTTTCCTGCTCGTCATAACACCTGTTTCTCCCCTACCCCCTCTCCCCCCCCATCCCCGAGAGAGAGAGAGAGAGAGAGAGAGAGAGAGAGAGAGAGAGAGAGAGAGAGAGAGAGAGAGAATAAGGTACACATAATCCAAAAGATTTTATACTGCACACACACACACACACACACACACACACACACACACACACACACACACTACCCGATCAATAGCAAGTGAAATTGGAGACAGACAGACAGACAGACAGGCAGGCAGATAGACGAACAGATAATGGCAACCAACAGACAAACAGACAGACAAACAAACTAGCAGGAGGAGGAGGAGGAGGAGGAGGAGGAGGAGGAGAGTAAATGTAATGGACGCGAATCTTTTTTTCCCTTTGAAGTTGAAGTGATGAAGAGAGAGAGAGAAGAGAGAACAGAGGAGAATAAAAAAGAGAGAAAGAGAAGTAAAGCGGTGAGGAGGGGGAAGGGAGGAGGAGGTGAAAGAGTTATTGGGAAGAGAACAAAGATCGCGGGAGATGACGAGAGAAGAAAGGGGAATAAAGCACAAAACGGCGAGAAAAGAAAAAAAAAAGCTTGAGAAGGGGAAGGAAAGAAAGAAGACTAGAGGAAGGAAAGAAGGAAGGAAGGAAGTGAAAGGAAGACAGGAAGGAAAAATAAAATAAAATGAGAAGGAAAGAAAGATTAAGAAAGAAGGTAGAAACAAACAAATAAAAGAAAATAGAAAATAAAAAGAAGGAAAGACAGAAAGGAAGAAAGTACAATAGATCGAACATAGAAAGGAAGAAAAGATGGAATGAAGAAAGAAACAATAAAAGACTGAGATTAAGAAAGAAGGGAAAGAGAAAACAAAACAAACATAGGACATAAATAAAGAAAAAGAAAGTTAGAAAGAAAGAAGGAAGGATGTGAACGAAAGGAGGAAAAGAGGCAAAGAAGAAAACAAATAAAAAAAGAAAGATAAAGAGGCAATAAAGGAAAACAAACATAACAAACAAACTAAGAAAAAGGAAACAAACCAAAGACGGATATGAAGACAAGAAACAACGAAAAAAAGAAAGAAAAAAACAGGAAACAGATAGAGCGAGAGAGAGAGAGAGAGAGAGAGAGAGAGAGAGAGAGAGAGAGAGAGAGAGAGAGAGAGAGAGAGAGAGAGAGAGAGAGAGAGAGAGAGATTAATTGGCTGATAAGCGGACAGGATGTTAAGACTGACAAATATATTACCAAGAGGCTGACAAACAAAATAAAGAAAGAAGGAAAAAAACAGTGACACTTAACACGATTACGAAATACGTGAAAAAGAAAAAAAAGGAAAAAAAAGAAAAAGAAAGTCCAAATAACGAGGTACGGAAAACAAGGTGAGAGGAAAAGGAGGAGGAGGAGGAAGAGAATGAAGAGGAGGAGGAGGAGGGGTGGGAAAGAAAAAACAAAAAGGGATACGAGAAAAACACGATAAGGAAGAATCAGAGGAAGACGAGAATTGAGAGAAAAGAAAAAAATACAGAGATAGGAGAGAAACACGTGGACAGAAGAAATTAAAGAAAGGAAGTGTGTAGGAGAAAAAAAGAGCGAAGATAAGGGAAAAAGTAAAAGACGAAATTGAGTGAAAAGATAAAAGAAAGAGAAGTCTGCAAAGAGAAGATTAAGGAAAATTAAGAAAAGGATAACAAGAAGAGAAGATAGAAGAAGAAAGAAGGGAAGGAAAAAGTGAATAAAGAGGGAAGGAGAGAGAGGAGAAATATTTAAGTGAAGAAAAAGAAGTCGGTAGAGGAAAACATAGGAAGAAGAGAAAGAGGAAATGGAGGAAAAGCAGAAAAAAAAGTGAAAAATCAAAGTAAGGAGAAAGAGAAAGAAAAAAAAGAAAAAAATGAAAATAATAATGATAAGGCAAAGATAAAGAGGAAAAATAATGATGTAGGAAGTGTGATAAGAGATGGATAAGAGGGTGGTGGGGGGGAGCAGGAGGAGGAGGAGGAGGGAAAGGGAGAGAGGGAGAGAGAAGAGAGAGAGAGAGAGAGAGAGAGAGAGAGAGAGAGAGAGAAGAGGATAGCAGAGAAGGAGAGGAAGTAGAGAGAGGGAGTGGGAAACAGAGAGGGGAAGGAGAAAGGGGAAAGAAGTAGAGAGGAAGAGGAAATACGAAAGGAAAAGGAATGGAGAGAGGGGAAGGAAAGGTGAGGGGCAGGGAAATAAAGAGGGAGGAGAGAAAGGAATTTAAGAGAATGAGAGATGGAGAAAGGGAAAGTGAGGGAGAGGAAAGGAGAGGGATATAGAGAGGGAAAGTGAGGTAAAGAGGGAGAGGGAGGTAAACAGGGAGAGGAAGTAGAGAGGGAGGTAGAAAGGGAGAGGAAGGGAAAGAATGGGAGGAAGGGAGGGAGAGGAAAGGAGAGGGATATAGAGAGGGAGAGGGAGGTAAAGAGGGAGAGGGAGGTAAAGAGGGAGAGGAAGTAGAGAGGGAGAGGAAGGAGAGAATGGGAGGAGAGGAAAGGAGAGGGATATAGAGAGGGAGAGGGAGGTAAAGAGGGAGAGGGAGGTAAAGAGGGAGAGGAAGTAGAGAGGGAGGTAGAAAGGGAGAGGAAGGGAGAGAATGGGAGGAAGGGAGGTGACCTTTCCGATAGTTTACGTCCACCTGCAGCAGCTGGAACCTTAACCCCCCCACCCCCCCTTCCTCCATTCAGACAAAGCCCCCCTCGCCCCTCCCCCTCCCCCCTCCATCCACCTTCCCTCTTATCCACTTTTCATAAACCACACAACCACTCCCTTACTTTTTAACGGCTCCTCCTCCTCCTCTTCCTCTTCTTCCTCCTCTTCTTACTTTTCTTCTCATCTTCCTCCTCTTCTTCCTACTTAATAAGGTGTGTGTGTGTGTGTGTGTGTGTGTGTGTGTGTGTGTGCATGCTATACAATTTTTACGCTGCCATTTCCTTCCTTTCTCTCTCTCTCTCTCTCTCTTACCGTATCCTGCTGAGACTTTTCGCACACTTCCTTGCCCACTTCCGCCCCCCCCCCCCCCCACACACACCTTAACGCTCTCCCTTCCTCCTCCCTCCCTCCCTCCCACTCCCTTTCCCTCCACCTTCCTTCCTCTTCCACTTTCTCACGCCGCCTCCTACAAACTCCATTCATTGTCCTCAAATCCCTGTTTCCTTCCTTCCTTCCTTCTCTTTCTTCCGTTCTTCTTTCATTCTTCTATCATTTCCTTCTTTCCTTCCTTTTCTCACGTCCTTTTTAGTTTCCTTAACTTTTTTAATCACTCATTTCCTTCTTCCTTCCTTCGTTACTTCTCTTCAGTCCTTTTTTCGTTTCTTTTATTCTTCTATTATCTAATCTCTCCCTCTCACTTGTATCCACCTCTCCTTTCTCCTTTTTATTCCATTTTGTCTCTCTCTGCATTCTTGTAAATCCTTAATCTTCTTTCCTACTCTCCTTTCTCCATTCCGTTCCATTCCGTCTATCTCTACATCCTTGACCTTATTCAATCTCCTCCTCTTCTCTCCTTTCTCATTTTCGTTCCTTTCCTTCTCTCTCATCCTTGGCGTTCTTTGATCTTCGTTCCATCTTCTCCTTCCATTGCGTTTCACTCTATCTCACTCTCTCTGAATCCTTGTCCTTCTTTAATCTCTCTCCTTCACTCATCTTCTTTTTTGTTCCATCCCATCTGTAACTCCATCCTTTTTCCTTCCATCTCCTCGTTTCATTCCGTCTCATTCTATCTCACCCTCAATCTCTCTCTCCTTCACCCGTATATATCCTTCTCTCCTTCCTCCACTCCGTTTCCTTCGTCCGTCGTGTACCGTGGCGCATCCTCTCCCGCACAGCCGCTCTTCCGGAACCGACAATGCCTTCAGGGCCCGCGAGGTCGCCGCCGAAGACACGCGGAGAGGTAAACAGGATACTGAGACAAAGGGGTCGGTGCCGTGTGGGTTGACGGACTCGGCGGTGGAGAAGATAAGCGAGGAAGGAGGACAGATGACGGCAAGGAAGGAGGAGAATAATGAAGGGAAGGGAAGAGAGAGGGAGAGGAAAAGGAGAGAGCAAGGTTAGGAGGACAAACGAAGGTAAAGTGAGAGAGAGGGAAAGAGAGGAGAGTAATGAAGGGAAGGGAAAAGAAAGGAAGGAAAGAAGGTCAAGGTAAAGGTAATGAGGAAAAAGGAAAATAATGAGGGGAAGGGAAAGGAGAGAATAAGAGGAAGATTAGGATGAAGGAAATGAGGAGAGGAAAGTAATGAGATGAAGGTGAAAGAAAAAGAGGAAAAAAGGAAGGTTGGGTGAAGAGGAGAGATTAGCCAAGCAAGGACAAATAATGGTAAAGAGAGAGAGAGGAAAGAAATAAGAGAAAGATAAGAAGGAGAGAGGAAGAGAAGGTTAGGATAAAGAGGAAAGGAGGGGAGAAAAAATGGCATATGAGGGTAAAGAGAGGGTAAGGAAAGGGAGGGACAGGAAGGTTAGGGAAAATAGGTAATATGGGGAGAGAAAGGAAAAGGGGAGGAAGGCTAAGAGGAGAGAAGAAGAATGGAGAGAAATGAGGAGAGAGAGGAAAGAACAGGGGAATGGAGAGGAGAGAGGGAGGTTAGGAAAGGAAGGTAAAGAGGAAAAAGGCTGATAAAGAAAGGAAGAGATAAGAAAGAAAGGGAAGTGAGAGAGGAGAGAAAAAGCAAAACAGGATTAGTAAAGATAAAGATAGAGAAGAATTTAGCGAAAGAAACGAAGATGCGGAAAGAAAGGAAGAACAGAAGAGAAAGAGATAAATGAAAATGTAGAAAGGGAGAGAAAGGGAGAGAAAGGGAGGGAAAAAAGTGAACACAGAGATAAGGGAGGAACAAAAAAAAAAGAAAAATAAGGAAAAAGGAAAAGTGGAAATTAATAGGGATGTAAAAGATGAAGGAAGATGAAAACAAGATAGATAGATAGATAGATAGATAGATAGATAGAGAGAGAGAGAGAGAGAGAGAGAGAGAGCAGGTAAGTACGGTAGGTTAAGGTATAAAGGAGAGAAAGTAAAAGTGCTAGGTGTAAAAGAGAAGAGGAGGAGGAGGAGGAGGAGGAGGAGGTTTGTCGCAGGAAATTAGTCTTATGTATATAATTTTTATCGTTTATCCTTCAGGTGATATTCTGGTTCTCTCTCTCTCTCTCTCTCTCTCTCTCTCTCTCGTTCCATCCGTCCGTTTCTCCTCCTCCTCCTTCTGCACGCATACCCTCAGGCTTTCTTCCTCTCTTCCTTTCTTAACTTCATCCATCCGTTTCCGTTTCCTCTCTCTCTCTCTCTCTCTCTCTCTCTCTCTCTCTCTCTCTCTCTCTGATGGTTGTTTTCTCGTTTTCTTTTATTATTTTCTCTTATTCTTTCTTCCCCTCGTCTTCAGCCTTGATTCCTCCTCCTCCTCTTCCTCCTGCTCCACTTTGCCCTCTTCAACCCTAATGAGCTCCTTTTTCCTTATTCAATCTTTATTTCTTCTTGTTTTTCTCCTCTTTCTCAACCTCCTTCTTCATCGTCGTCATCATTAACACCATTTTCACCTCCTCTTTCATAATCATCTTTTTTCTTCCTCTTAATCCTCCTCCGCTTCTTCATCATCATCTTTTTTCCTCCTCCTCCTCCTCCTCCTCTAATTGTTATCATCCTGTGTTATCTGTTTCCTCCACGTGTTCCTCGCATTACTTTCCTCCTCCTCCTCCTCCTTCTTCTTCTTTCTCTTCCTCCTCGTCCTCGTCCTCGTCCTCCTTCTCTTCCTCTCCTTCCATCTTCTCCTTTGTTTGTTTAATGTGTGAATTTCCGCCGTTTTACTTCTCTCTCTCTCTCTCTCTCTCTCGACCATCCCCACCACGACCACCATCACTGCCACCACGACTACCACTACTCCTACTACTACTACTACTACCACTACTACTACTACTACTACTACTACTGGCCCCATCACTGTCAGCTGTCAGTATCACCACCCAAGACACAACCCTATAACCTCAATTTTCACCCATCATCACCACCACCACCACCACCAGCATCACCATCACTCCCATCACCATCACCACCCCATCGCAGTCTCTCCGTCACCCTTATCAACTCCACATCACCACCAGCACCACCACTACCAGCTATTATGTTGATTATCACCACCACCATCTCCGCCGTCAACCATCATCACCATCATTAGCACCACCATTCCTCACCATTATCTTCACCATCACCAAACAACACTCATTAGGGAAAACAACATGGGAGAGAGAGAGAGAGAGAGAGAGAGAGAGAGAGAGAGAGAGAGAGAGAGAGAAACTGGTAACCTCATGAATAATAATAAATACAAAGAAAAATCAAGGACAGGAAGAGGAAGAGCAGCTGAACAATTTTGAGGGAGGAGGAGGAGGAGGAGGAGGAGGAGGAGGAGGAGAAGGAGGAGGAGGAGGAGGAGGAGGACGAAGACCAAAAAGCGACTCTACTACTGAATCTATAACATGTTCATCCATCTCATCATTCTGACCATCACCATAATCATCATCTTCCTCCTCCTCTCCTCTTCCTCATTACCATCATCCTCACGTGGGTTATCAATAAAGTAATACGATGAGCACGGCATTAACAGGTTGATAAGGATTTGGGGCACGCTGATAAGAGTTGCCACCAAGGTTACGACACAGTTGGCACACTTCCCTCGTGGCGAGACGCATCAAGGCTCAAGTACACACATTTAACAAGGCTTTTCGCAGGCGTTTTGGGGGGCATTTCCAGGGTTAGTTTTAGACCCTGTTGGTGGTTTGACCCTTCTACTGTGTCGTGAGCCTAGAAAAGCACTCATGAGAACCCGATTGATCTTTTTGGACTTTGGAAATAATTGACATGACAGCGTACTCATAAATGAATAAAAGAGAGAATGTCTGAGTATACTGCCTCAGAACTTCAACTCAGGGACATATCCTCAAACGTTTCGGGGCTGACACATTCACATTTGATAAGGCTTTCGTAGAGGTTGTGGGTATTTCCATGAGTAGTTTTATGAGCCTAGTGATAGTTTAATGACGCTTCTGCATTATGAATACGAAAAACATTCATCTCCTCTGTGGCCTTTGTGAACAGATGTAGTGAGAGTCGGAAGTGTCTGAGAATACGGGCCGTCATCTCATTCTCCAACGTGTGATGTGGATGAAGAAGACCATGATGGAATACCTGACAATAATAACGACGTGCACTGAAAATCTCTCCAGCTATAAATAAATGTAGTTGAGTATAGAACGCTAGAGGCGAGTCCCGGGGGCCGACTTAATGATCGTTTTCCTTCAAGTTTGTCAGGATTTTTACGGACGAAGGAAACAACCCCCGGGACACACACTTTCATTCATACTTTACTCTCGCGTGAATATGAAAAGGTGAAGCTGTGTCTAAGAATACTGCCTCAGAACTTCAACTCAGGGACATCGTGTTCTTTTTTTATTTCTTTTCGTGTTCATGTCACTTTTTTTTACAGCAAGCGAGGCAGCTCAAGGGCAAAAAAGAAAAAGAGGAACAAAAAAGGCAGCTAGATGCTCCTCCTACAAAAGAAAGAGCGAGAGGGGTCAGAAGAGAGGTCGATTTTTGGTGGAGATGGAGGTGTCTGACTCACACTCCCCTTTGAAGTAGCTATCGTGAGGTGAGTGCCTCAGCGTGCCGGGAATGGGTGTCCACGGCAGGTGTGGCACAAGTGTGGCCTCGCAGAATAATACGCTAAAATACTCTGGGTTTTATTTTCCGATCATTAAACGCTAATAGGGATCATTACCTAAAAATACACTTCGATATCTATATTTTTCTCCCTCATTATGGCGAGGAAGAAAAAAAAATGTGTTAGGGTGTTCTACGATTGCGGAAAAAAAAGGTTCGAACCACATGAGTTTACAAGAAATGTGGTGATAATAATAATGATATGCACTGACTATACATTTTTTTATGTTTTATATCTCTGTCTCTCCCATGCAAGGCCACCACCGCCAACAATCAGACGACACAGTAAGAGTAGATCAGTCTGCATCAGTCAGTACTTAGGCAAGTGTGTCAGTCATTACGTCAAGCGGTGCAGCTGCGTGTCAGTCAGTCAGTTCGTCACAAAAAGGAGTGGTCAGGGCAGTCATTCACTCAGTTAGATGACACAGTAAGCGTCGACTAGTCACCAGCAGTCAGTTAGTCATTCGGTAAGCGGTGCAGCTGTGGGTCAGTCAGTCAGTCAGTCAGTCAGTTCGCCACATACAGGAGTGATCAGGGGAGCTAGTTTTTGGTTTAAGTTATCGACCACAAATTTCAGTTAACATATAATAATTTCGAATGGTATCATCTCTAATACAGTTGGTTTAAGTTACTGACCACAAATTTCAGTTAACATATAATAATTTCGAATGGTATCATCTCTAATACAGTTGGTTTAAGTTACTGACCACAAATTTCAGTTAACATATAATAATTTCGAATGGTATCATCTCTAATACAGTTGGTTTAAGTTACTGACCACAAATTTCAGTTAACATATAATAATTTCGAATGGTATCATCTCTAATACAGCGCACCATAACTTACTATTAAACAAAAATATAATAATTTTTCAATATTTTTTCTTCAAATCATTAAAACTGATGGATGTAATTAAACACATAAAGGATGAAATGAAACACAATCAACTTGAAGGAGACGCAAAGCAACCGTAAAGAAGAAAATAAAGCGTTCCAATTCCATCACCTTAAACCAACAAAGAAAGAAATACCAAGACATCCACGCAGCCAGCCAAGTGTCAGCCAAGTCATAACAAATAGTTCCAGATGTCGACGAGTATCTTGCCTTCTTTTCCTCCCTCTCCTTTCCCCAACCTACACGCACCAGGAATTGCTCGCTATCACGCTTCACATTCAATCAACTCAAACCAATCAACAAAGACATACTCAGCCATCCACGCAGGCAGTAAAGTGTGAGTCAGCAAAGGCAGAACAGATGGCTCCAAATGTCAACGAGTATCCTGTCTTCTTTTCCTCCCTCTCCGTCTTCCCCCCAAAAAAGAAAGCTATCTATTTCTATCAACTCGAACCAACAAACAAAGAAATACCCAGCCATCCACGCAGGCAGTAAAGTGTCAGAAAAGGCAGAACAGATTGCCCTAGATGTCAATGAGTAGTATCCTGACGCCTTATATCCTCCCTCTCCCTCTTTCCTGCACCCCTTTTTACCCCCTCTCCGTCTTTCCCCAACACACACGCACTCAGGCATCGCTCGCTATCACGCTTCTGTCGAGTCACTCTAATATAACGCCACTCTTCATTTCCACTCTCATAAACGGACTAGTCAACTTTCCTGAGGTTTACATTGAAGTATTACACACAATTTATATATTACAGAGGAAACAGCTCAAGGGCAAAAATGAATAAATAAAAAAGTCCGCTAATCACTGCTCCTGTAAAATAATGAAGAGGTGAGTGGTCACAGGAAAGGTCAAAGAGATGTAGCATATAGCAACTGGAAATAAAAGAACTAAAATACTGGAAACGTAACGGCGCAAATATAAATAGAATCGTATATATAAATGCAACACAAAGAACGACAGCAATCGGAATACATGTACAATAAAAACACGAGCATAAAAATCTGAAAAAAACATTAATAACAGAACACCGAGGAAGAAAAAAAAAAAAAAAGCAATCAAATATATAACCTGGCAAAAGCTGACCCAGTAGGAAAAAATATATAATTAAATAAAACGAAATAAAACTAAAGAAATTTATAACGCCGGGTAGAATATTTTGTAGTGAAGGAATGATAACTTAAAGCTGAGCGATCTTCTTACCACCCCCCCCGCACCCCCCCTTCAACCACAGCGACATACGTATACTACCATCACTACCACCACTACACTACCACCACAAGAAGACATCCACAACCACAACAACAACTATTACTACTACTTTTACAACTACTACTACTACTACTACTACTACAACCATCACCACCACCATCACCAACATATCTCTCTCTCCTCTCACTTTCATTTCTAGGGTGAGGTATGTAGGTAACGCGCGGGGGGTGGGGGTGATGGGCGGGGGCGGGGGGGGAAGGGGGGGCGACACAGGTGATAAGGCAGTCATATATACACCTTGTGATTAGCTTATTGGCAGGACTCGGGAGTTTTGTGTGAGTCAGGTGTGTGCGCTTGTGTAGATTACGGGGGGAGCGGGGATTCTCTCTCTCTCTCTCTCTCTCTCTCTCTCAGAAGAAGAAGAAGAAGAAGAAGAAGAAGAAGAAGAAGAAGAAGTAGTAGTTATAGAAGAAGAAGAAGAAGAAGTAATAGTTATAGAAGAAGAAGAAGAAGAAGAAGAAGAAGAAGAAGAAGTAGTAGTAGTAGTAGTAGTAGTAGTAGTAATAGAAGAAGAAGAAAAAAAGAAGATAATTTGGTGGCGCTGGGAACAAAGAGAAAGTAGAAAAGAGGGGAAAGAAGATTAAAAAATACATGAGGAATGAGAGAAAAAACAAAATGAATAAGCAAAAAACAAATAAATAAAATATAACCTAGTAAAGAAATCAGGCAAAGTATATTTATAGGACCCCAAAAAAACTTGTATTCAATTAAGCGTAGCAGCAGCAGCATACAAACATGATAATGATACAAATTAAAATAAAACGAGGCAAATATTCATACCGTGTAACTCTAGCGATAAAATCTAACACATATTATTTACATTGCACACGAGAAGCGCAAGGAAATATATTAAGTCTTTATGAGCGTGAATTTGTTGTAGCAATTATTTTTTTCGTGCGAGTAATCGACATTTTAATTCTCCTCTTTTTCTCCCTTCCTCCTTCTTTACGAGTGTTTGTTTGTGTTGGCCGATACGCCGAGCACGGACTGTATCATTTTACGCTCTCTCTCTCTCTCTCTCTCTCTCTCTCTCTCTCGAATCTCTTCTTTTGCTTATTTTCCCTATTTCTACCTTCTCTTCATCACCAACATCATCAAAACTACCATTACTATCTTCATCTTCTTCTTCTTCTTCTTCTTCTTCTTCTTCTTCTTTCTCCTCTCCATTCTTTTTACAACCCTGGGCCTTGTTCTCCATATTCTTATCTATTATCATTATCCTCGTCTTTTCTTTAAACCTGTTCTTGTTCTTCTTTCTCATTTTTTTTCTCTTCTCTCTAATCATTCTACAACTCTGGGCCCTGTTTTCTATTTGTTCATCTATTTCCTCAACTCAACGCATCAAGACCACAAGCCAATATTAATTATCAAAGGACCTCATTCTTGCCTCCACCACAACTATCACCAAAATAGCCACCCACACCACAGCCTTCGCCACCACCTCCACCACCACCACCACCGCCATCGCCACAATATCACCACCAACTCGTCGTTTTCGTCTGGGAAGTGTAAGGCCCGTATTATCAAACGCTTTCGACTCTCACATCAATTATTTTCAAAGGCCACGAAGTTGATTAGTCGTGTTCTCATGAGTGGTTTTCACATCCATAGTGCAGAAACCTTATCAAACTATCACTAAACCTTATCAAACTATCACTAAACCTTATCAAACTATCACTAAACCTTATCAAACTATCACTAAACCTTATCAAACTATCACTAAACCTTATCAAACTATCACTAAGCTCATAAAACTACCCATGGAAATACCCACAACACCTACGAAAGCCTTATCAAATGTGGATTAGTCGGGTTCTAATGAGTGGCTTTCATATTCATGGTGCAGAACCTCATCAAACTATCACTAGGCTCATAAAACTACCCATGGAAATACATACAACACCTACGAAAGCCTTATCAAAAGTGGATTAGCCGGGTTCTCATGACTGGCTTTCATATTCATGGTGCAGAACCTCATCAAACTATCACTAGGCTCATAAAACTACCCATGGAAATACCCACAACCTCTACGAATGCCTTTATCAAATGTGGATGTGGTGCAAGTCCCGAAACGTTTGAGAACACCGGCTATAAAGCACTATAATCACAACACTTTCAACACTCTCCCTCTATCTCGCCTCCCTCCTCCTCCACCACCTTCACCCCTCCACCTCCTCTATCTCTATCTCTCATTGTGCACGTATACAGACACACGTCCACGCGCAACCTTCCCCTCGACAAGGATCAGTAAATATCCTCTTATCGCGTGATCGGGGCAAATTACAGACTTATTTATGTAAGACGCCGCAGATAAGATTATGCATGACATTGGACGCCTGATAGAACATTCTCATCACATAAAAGTCGATTGGTATTTTTCTCTTCCTTTGTCCTTATGTCCTTATGTCTCTCCCTGTTATTACTTTTATGGATATTTTCTGTTTACTTCAGTATCATCAACAACTCTTCCTGTATCTTTCTTCGCCGTGACTCATTATTTATGTTAATCACGAATATATATATACAAAGGAGTTTTATTATCTTTATTATTTTCATTCCTCCTCCTCATTACTTATACCGTTAAGGATATTTTCTGTTTATCATGAGTCTTTCTTCTCAGTGGTTCATTATTTACTCAACTTTACTTCTAAATATATATGAAGAGGATTAATATTTCTTTCTTTATCATTATCATTCCTCCCTTTACTTCTTTGGCTGTCATGGATACTTTCTATTTACTCTCTAATCTCGGTGATTCGTTATTTACTCAACTTTACTTCTAACTACATATGAAGAGGATTAATATTTCTTTCTTTATCATTATCATTCCTACCTTTATTTTCCATTTACCACGAGTCTTTCTTCTTAATGATTCGCTATTTACTTTACTGTGGGTGTGTCTAGGGAAGCACAAGACAGCCCGCCCCGTGCAACACCTCGAGACATCCGGAGTTTACTATTAAAGGGAAGACAAGACACGTTTTAATTGCTAGTATTGGGAGCTGTAATAGGAAAGTTTCTGGCTCTGTTATCGAGGCTGGATGTGGAAATGGAGTAAATCTGAGGTGTGGGTGTGTCCAGGGATGAATAGAGAAACAAGAATAAATAAAAGAATAGAAGAAAGGAAGAAGAATTAATAGAAAACAAAGAACATAAAAGAAGTACAGAGGTGTTTCTTAATTATGAATACGTTTGAAGAGTATTTTTTTTTTTAATCCTCTACCATTACCACTAATCACTTATAATCGTTCTGAACTGCCAATGTATACATATGAAAGTCGAATTTCCTACGCATCTTCGTTCTCATTGATTCCATTCATATCATATTCTTTCCTTTTACTTCATTCCGGTAATTGGTTTTATATTCAGAAAAAAAGGAGTATATTAAAATTATTTCGTGATATATATAGTAAAGTCACACACTTCCTCCATATGAATCAGTATTATTTTTGTATTCAGATTTTCACAAACACACAAACATAACTTCCAAATTTCTCCTTATTTATAACTCCATTCCTTCAACTTTATCGTTATCAGTTGCATTCACTTCTCAGTACTGGCACTTGAAGATAATATACACTCTTATCTTAAACACCTCAAGTACATAAACAAAAGATAGAGAAATGAAAGAAAAGGAAATGCGAAATACTGAAGAAAAATTGAATACAGCAAAACAAGAAAAAGCGAACAAAATAGAATAAGAGAAAGGCAAAATACGAAACAGAAAATAATGTCGTAGGAGCAAAAGGAAAGAAAACGAAGCAAAAAATAAATGTATAGGTAATAGAAATTGCTGAGAAGTGGAGTAAAGAAACACACACACACACACACACACACACACACATCCTGAGCCTACTACTGAAGGGAGAGGAATGGAGTTAGGGAGAGAAGAGGAAGGTCTATTGGGGGGAGGGAGGGGGAAGGGGGGAAGATGGGACGGGGAAAGGGGGGGAGGGAGGTAACAAGAAAGGGAGTCCACGGCTGGCTGGTCGAGGAATTTCCATTCAGTAACAACTTTACAACGAGAGAGAGAGAGAGAGAGAGAGAGAGAGAGAGAGAGAGAGAGAGAGAGAGACTTACCCTTATACACGATGCGTTCACACTAATGCATAAAACAAGCCAAATACAGACAGACACACCCACTCCCAACACACACACACACACACGCACACACATCGGGAGGCAGGTCACATCCCGGCGCAGAGGGACAGGCCAAGACGGGAGTCAGTGGCATTAATCAGGCCTTATACAGGAGGAGGAGGAGGAGGAGTAGGAGGAAGAGGAAGAGGAGGAGGAGGAAAAGAGGAAGAGCAAAAAGAACCAAAGAAGGAGGATAGATTGTTTATATACACACAGATGGAGACTTGGAGGAAGAATAGGAGGAGGAAGAAGAGGAGGAAGAGGAGGAGGAGGAGGAAGAGGAAAGTCAATTCAGAAACACACACACGAACACACGGTATACTCGAACACTTCCCTCTTGAACCTCCTCCTCCTCCTCCTCCTCCTCCTCCTTGCCATCCATCTTTAGGGGCCTGGAAGAGGGAGAAAGAGAGGGAGAGAAGGTGGAATGAGGATAGAAAGGAGGAGAAATAGGAAGGCAAGGAATAGAGGAAGGCAACTAGAAGGAAAGAAGGGAGAGGGAGGAAGGGAATAAAAGGGAGAAGAAGAATAGGGTATAAAAGGAAGGGAAAATTCGGGTAAACTCTCTCTCTCTCTCTCTCTCTCTCTCTCTCTCTCTCTCTCTCTCTCTGAATGCTGCTGCTGCTGATGATGATGATGTAAATTATTATCTTCCTCCTCCTCCTCTTCTTCTCTTCTCCTCCCCCATCTACCCCTTCTTATCTCCCCTCCTCCTCTCTACTAAGTCAATTGATAAGAAAAAATAAATAAATAAAGTAAACAAATCAACACAAATATAAACAGGAGTAATGTAAAAAAAAAAAAAAACACTACTTCATTTAATTCATCAACGAACGCTAAACAAAAACTGGCGCGTAAAAACTAAGATTTCAAAACAAGGAGAAAAAAAAACTCGCCCAAACTTTCCCAAACAGGTTAAAAAAAACACGAACAAAAAACAAACACTTCCATAACAAATAAAAAATAAATATAAAAACAGTAACAAAAACAAACACTCCCAAACAATTAAACAAACAAACAAAAAAAAGACAAAAACAATTAATTCCCGAACAAGTAAAAAAGAGAAAGAAAAAAAAGAACAACAGCAAACAATACCAAACAAATAATAAAACACAAACAAATCAACACAAAACAAACAATTCCTTGACAAATAAAAAAAACACTTACGGAAGCAAACAATTCCCAAACAATTAATAAAACACAAACAAACAAACAAACACAAAGCAAACAACTCCCGAACAAGTAAAAAAAAGAGAAAAAAAAACACTAACAAAAACAAACATTTCCAAACATTCCCAAACATTTACATTACGCTCGGATTGGCAAAAAAATACAAAAACAAATCCCAGTAATACAAATAAACAAAAAATGAAGTTTAATCGGTACACGAATGCAAAAAAAGTACCTCCATTTTTTTTATAATATCGAAACGCATAAACGAACAAACAAACAAAGGTAAATATATATACAGTAAAATACGCACATTATGTACACATGAACGTACACAAAACAAAATGCGTACATGAATGCGTTCAAATACAAATGTTGAACAAGTCTATTATAGTCTCTCTCTCTCTCTCTCTCTCTCTCTCTCCCTTTCAAGAATGCGTCATGTAATCGATCCTGCTGCCCGGTGAGAGAGAGAGAGAGAGAGAGAGAGAGAGAGAGAGAAAAGGGAGGGGGAGTGGCGTGTGAAGACGGGTGGATGAACAAATGGATAGATGAGAGAGAGAGAGAGAGAGAGAGAGAGAGAGAGAGAGAGAGAGAGAGAGAGAGAGAGCGTGTATGTGTGCGCAAGGGTATCGTCCTTAAAAATTACACCCCCGACACACACACACACACACACACACACACACAAATAATATACCAACGATAACCACCCTCCCCCCTCCCCCTCCCCCCCCTTCTCGTAACCATAACAATACTAAACATTCCCTAACCACTTACGACCATGGGACAGACGGATCACACACACACACACACACACACACACACACACACACACACACACACACACACGCCGAAATCGAGGGGCCGTGAATATCATTGCAATCTGGACCTGGGCGATGGATGGGGACTTATATGACGCACTTTGCAATGAGTAAATATCGACTGAGGGACATTACGGACCAAGTGTGTGGACAGAGTAGCCGGGAGGGAGGGAGGGAGGGAGGGTGATGGGGGGAGGAGGGGAGGAAAGGGAGGGTGAGGGAGGGAAGGAAAGAGGGTCAGGGAGGGAGGAAACGTGTGAGGGAGGAAGGGAACGTGAGGGAGGGATGGAAAGAGAGGGTAAAGGAGGGAGGGACAAAGTAGGGAGAACAGAGGAAAGGAGACCAAAGGCAGGGAGGGAAGATGCACGAAAGGGAGGGAGTGGAAAGAAGGGAGGAAAGAGGCGAGAGAAAGGGAAGGTAGCGAGAACAGAAGAAATGGGGGGGTAGCAAGGGACGGAAGAGATGAAAGAAGAGGGAAGGGAGAGAAGAGAGGAACGAGGAAGAAATGGAGGAAGGGAAGAAATATGAAGGAGAGGGAAAGGGAGTGGAAGGGATGATACACGAACCGGAAAGGGAAGATAGGAAAGTAATAGAGGGAACGAACTAAAGAGGGAGAAGAGAAAAGGGAATAAAGGGAGAGGGTAGAGGAGGGAGGAAGAGTGATTGGAGATGGAGAAAAGATGACTGGATGGAAGAGGGGGGGAAGATATGGAGGGAGAGAGAGAGAGAGAGAGAGAGAGAGAGAGAGAGAGAGAGAGAGAGAGAGAGAGAGAGAGAGAGAGAGAGAGAGAGAGAGAGAGAGAGAGAGAGAGAGAGAGAGAGAGAATCAAACTCATACAAACAGGCAGACAAACAGACAGACAGGCGGACAGACCAGGACAGACAAACAGACACCAAGTAACAGGAGCAGACAAACAAACAAGCAAAACAAGACAAAAAACAGGGAAAAGGTCAAACAAACCAACAGACAGCAACTAACAGGAGCAACAGCAGGAAAAGAAGGGGCAGGATGTGAGGGAGGGAGAGGGAGAAGGGGAGGAAAGGAAGGAAGAAATTATGGAGGGAGGGAAGGAAGTGCAGAAGAAAGGATTGAATGAATGAATGAATGAATGAATGAATGAATGAATGAATGAATAAAGGAAGGGAGAAATAATTAAATGAATGGTTGAATGAATTAATTGAATAAAAGGAATAAAGGAAGGAAGGAAGGATGGAAAGAAAGTAAAGAGGAAGGAATGAAGGAAACAAGGTATAGGGAAGAAGAATGAAGGAAAGATGGAAGGAAGGAAGGAAGGAAGGAAGGAAGGAAGGAGGAGAAAGATTTGAACACAGCGGGGGAGGGAGGGGGGATAGGGGGGGTTAATACTAGGCAAGGAAGAAAGACAGGAAGAGGGGGGAGGGGAAGGGGGCTAAAATGAGCAGGTGGGACACAGGAGAAGGAGGAGGAGGAGGAGAAAGGAAGTTGGTGGCGGTGAAGGAAGGGAAGAACATGAATGAGGAGGAGGAGGAGGAGGAGGAGGACAGGTGGCGTTAGCTAAGACGAAGAATGAAAGAGAAAGAGGAAGTGAAGAGATAGAGGAGGAGGGAGAGGAGGAGGGAGAGGAGGAGGCAGAGAGGGAGAGGTGAGAGAAGGAGGGAGGGAGGGAGGAAGGGAGGGAGGGAGGAGCAGGTGTTTTGGTTTATGGAAAGAAAAAAGAAAACGAAAAAAAATCACACATGTTCAAATGGCGAATCAGAATCTGCCAGCTGTTCTTTCAAGGCCATCCACAGACGTTATTTTCACCTCTATCTCTCCTCTTCCTTCTTTTATTTATTACTTCTTAGCCTTTGATTCATTCCGTCCCTTATTGTTACTCTCCTCCTCCTCCTCCTACTTTGTTTATTGTTCTATGCTTTATTTTCTAACATGCGTAACCTGTAAGACAAGTATCTGATTTCTTATGTCTTTTCTTGTTCCTTCAGCTCTTCTATCTTCTCTATCCTTCCTCCTTTCTTTTTCTGTCTTTCCCTCCTGTATTCGTTATTTCCAAACATACAGAACCATATCATCTAATTCCTCTTGTCTCTGTTTGTACTTTCCCTCATTCCCTCTTCTCATTCCTTCCTCCTCCCTCCGTTCTTCTCCTTTTCCTTCATTTCTTCCCTTACTCCTTCACCCTTTCTTCTCGTTTTCCCTTATCTCTTTCCATCCTCTTCCCACCCTCCTTCTTCTCCTTTATCTCCTATTGTACTCTTTTTCCCTTTATTCCTCTTATCTTTCCTTCCTCATCCCAGCCTTTTCCTCTATCTCCTCTTTTACCCATAATTTCCAAGCATACCTATTCCTTGAGACCAACCATTTCTCTCTTCTTTCTTCCCGTCCCTCCTTCTTCCTCCTCCCGCTCTTCTTTCTCCTTTATTTCCTCCTTAAATCTTTACTTCCCATCCTTTCTCGACCCTTCCATCCTTACCTCTCTATTTTCTCTTCTATCTCTTATTTTCCAGTCCTTCTTCCTCCTACTTTCCTCCCCTCTCCTTCATTTCATGCTTAATCTTTTACTTTCCATCACTCTTACCTCCTCTGCCTCTCCTTTTTCTTTCCTCCTCCTCTTCTTTCTCTACCTCCTCGTCTTCTTCAGTTTTTATCTAGTAGTCCTTTTCCTCCTCCTCCTTTTACTTCCCTCGGTTCTTGCTTCTCTTGTCTCTTCTCCTCCTCCTCCTCCTCCTCCTTTTCTTGTTACTCATTCTTCTCTCGCGTACACAGCCCTGAAGGCCTCTCTTTGATGCCTCTCTCTCCTGCTTGCACCTCTTACCCTTCCTTCGCATTCCCTCCTTCACATGTCCAGTTCCTCCTCTTTCCTCCTTGCACCTCTTACCCTTCCTTCGCCCTCCCTCCTCCTTCACATGTCCAGTTCCTCCTCCCTCCTTCTTGCACCTCGAATCCCCTCCTTACACCTCCCTCCTCCTTCTCCGCACCTCCCCCCCCCCCACCTTCGCCTCCCACACAGCCTGCAGGAAGCCGGAGACGAGGCGCCGCAACGGACCAGCACGCGCCAAGCCTCCAGCGGGATGAGTCAGACGAGTTTTTCATTGCATTGAGTCTTCGGACGAAGGTGAGGTGGTGGGTTGGGGGGGAGGGGAGGGGAAGGGGGTGGTGGTGGTGGGGCAGGAAACAGTAAAGGTCGTGGAGTATAACTGAAGATGAAAGAAGAAGAAGAAGAAGAAGAAGAAGAAGAAGAAGAAGAATGAAAAGAGGGAAAATGAAACGCGAAGCAAAACCAGAGAGGAGGAAAAAAACATGAAAGGAGAAGAGAGAGAGAGAGAGAGAGAGAGAGAGAGAGAGAGAGAGAGAGAGAGAGGAGCAGCACAGCAAGGCCACGCCCCGCCCACCACTCTCACTTTTTGCTCCTCGTTTTTGTTTCCCGTCTGTTCAATGACATACAGCGGTGCCGTGTGTATGTGTGTGCGTGCGTGCGTATATATATATGTGTGTGTGTGTGTGTGTGTGTGTGTGTGTGTGTGTGTGTGTGTGTGTGTGTGTAAGTAAACTGTGTGGGTGTATTTTTTTATCAGTATGTATGTATGTGTGTGCGTGTGTGTTGCGGATGCCTGTTATAAAAGTCCTCTCTCTCTCTCTCTCTCTCTCTCTCTCTCTGAATGCAGTGCCTGGAGCCATCAATCAATCAGTTCCAAGTCATCGTCGTCCCCTGATGAGATGACCCCCTGCAAGGCAACTTCATTTGTCTCACTCCTCCCCGCATGCCAAACCTCCTCCTCCTCCTCCTCCTCCTCCTCCTCGATCTCTTATTGGTTCTCGTTTTTCCTCTCCTCATTCTCGTCCTCCTCCATTTTCTACTTATTTTCTTAGTCAGTGTTCTTTTCCTTATTTTTTTTTCCTTCTTCACATTCTTTTATTTTTTTTCTTGGTCCTTCCCCTCCTCCTCTTCATAATCTTCTTCTCTTCATTCTTCCTCTCCTTTTTCTTCACTTCTTTCTACTCCTCCTCCTCCTCCTCTTCATTCTTCATTTACTCCTCTCCTCCTCTTCTTCATTCTTCTTCCATTCTTTTTCTTCTATTCTCTTTTTCATCTACTCCTTTTCTCCTCTTCCTCCTCTTCATTCTCCATTTGCTCCTTTTTCTCCTCTTACTCATTCTTCATTTTTTTAGTCACCTCGACCTCTTCCTCATTCTTCTACTCCTTTTTTTCCTCCCTCCTATCTTCTTTCTCCTGTCCTATTCCCTCTTCCCCGTCCTCCTCCTCCTCCTCCTCAGACACATTCCTCTCAGCCCTTCAAACATATATTCGACTGTGCCTCCAAACTCATTATCTGCCAGTCATCTCAGCATATCGAATCATCTCCAACACTCCCTCACTCCTCGCCTCAAACTATCGTACCCATGCCACTACCACTACTACTACTACTACGACTACAAATGATAATGATAATAATAATAAGAACAAGTAAAACCCGGCCATAAAGAAGACTAAACAGACGCTGATGATGGCGATGATGGTGTTGATGGCCGCTAGGAAGACATGGCGCGGGTTCCCTTGACAGCTGGCGTAAATTTATGTCCGCCTTCAAGATAGAGGCTTTACCTTGTCACACCTTGTTAACCGGGCCCCGCCAGGTGATAGCTGTCGCGTGCGAGAATAAATAAAGCATGCACGTGTGGTGTGTGTGTGTGTGTGTGTGTGTGTGTGTGTGTGTGTGTGTGTGTGTGTGTTTGGGGGGTGAGGAAAAGTTGTTTGTGTTTGTGTTTGAACGAAGAAGAAGAAGAAGAAGAAGAAGAAGAAGAAGAAGAAGAAGAAGAGGAAGAAGAAGAAGGAGGAGGAGGAGGAGGAGTACAAAGAAATACAAAGGAAAAGCAAACAGCAACAGACCTCTTGGTCCTAACAAGGCTGTTTGTTGCTGCTACCATCTACTCTAACCTACGAGTCAGAGACACAGGACAGCAAAGGCGAAGGCTCCTCCCCTCCCACCAGTCCCTCCAGCCGAGGGAGGAGGAGGAGGAGGAGGAGGAGGAGGAGGAGGAGGAGGAGGAGGAACACAAAAGAAGAAACAGGAAAGACAAAACAACAAGACCTGCTGGTGGTCCATATGAGGTTGTTGTAGACAGCAACTATCTATATCTAATCAAGAGAGGAAGAGGAAGGAAGGCGAAGGCCCCCTCCTCCTCCCCCTCCCCCTCCCCCAGCAGGAAAGGGCAAAGAAGAAAAAAAACCAAACTGCATGATGAAAACTGCATGGAATTAATGAAAAAGAGGAAAAAACTATACTACTACCTACCACACCAAAACAGACACAATGAAATTCTTATTACGACAATGAGTAATATCTTAGTTGTTGGTTGATCAAAACACTTGTCTAATCTATTCTTGAAGGCCGTAACTGTAGAGAGTTCCAAACATTAAACTCGATGATTGAAGAAGTGTGTTTTCTTTAGCGAGAATTTACTTTTTACCTTTATCTTCAATTTCTTCTTTCTTCTTTTCTCTTTGATCGATTTGTAATCTTCCGCATTAATGTAATGTCACTGAATCCTTTGAACATTTTTTTTTTTTCTTTTAGATCGCCTCGCATTCTTTTTTCATATGACAAAAGAAGGAGAAATAGAAGAAAAAGAACAAAAACATAAACAAGGAAGATGAAAAGAAGAAGAAGAAGAAGAAGAAGAAGAAGAAGAAGAAGAAGAAGAAGAAGGAAAAAGAAGAAAGATAAATGAAAATCTGTTTGAAATATAATAACGATAATAGTGATGATGATGATGATGATAATGATGACGGTATGCGGTGATGGGACGCCTACCGCACTATCCTCACCTCACACACGTATACACGAACAGCCGCGGTGGTACAGTCCGGCGCGGCGGGAGGCGTGAAGGTGAAAGGGAGGGCGGGAAAAAGAGGAGGCGGCAGGAGGGGGGAGGGGGGGGGGGGCAAAGGGAGGGGAGAAGAGCGTCAAGAGGCGTAACAACCAAGACAGCAGCAGCAGGAAGAGGAGGAGGAGAAGGAGGAGGAGGATCGGTCACTGGCCACTACTATCACCACTACCACCACCACTACCACCACCATCACCACCACCATTTGGTTTACAAGGCCACGTTACTTACTCTCACAGATAAAGGAACACCTGGCCGCAAGGGGAGGGCTGCTTGGGGCTGCTCAAGGGCCTAGGGAAGGGCTGTGAGAGAGAGGAAAGACGCAGCATACGCAACACTCAGCCTGGCCCTTCACGTCTTTGATTCCTTCTCTTCTTGTCACTAATATAGACGCTTGGGACTGTTTCTAATAAGAGTTGTACAAGGCGTGGGACAAAAATAGGAAGCATTACCATTCGGGTCTTGTTTTACCACTGTTCTTTTCATTCTTTCTCTTCTTGCACCAAAAATTGACGTACCAGAAGAACATGTTAATAATACTGCCAATCCGAGAAAAAAAATGCTTGGGGATATTTTGAAAGTGGGACAAAAAAGGAAGCATTGCCATTCGAGTCTTGTTTTACCACTGTTCTTTTCATTCTTTCTCTTCTTGCACCAAAAATTGACGTACCAGAAGAACATGTTAACGCTACCAATCCGAGAAAAAAATATGCTTGAGGATATTTTGAAAGTGGGACAAAAAAGGAAGCATTACCATTCGGGTCTTGTTTTACCACTGTTCTTTTCATTCTTTCTCTTCTTGCACCAAAACTGACGCACCAGAACATGCTAATAATGCAATCCGAGAAAAAAAAATTGCTAGGGGCTATTTTAAAGAGCTGTGTAAAAATGTGGGACTAGAGAAGAAAGCATTACCATTTGATATGTACTTTCCACTGTATTTTTCATTCTTTTTTCATCTTCCTCCTACAAAAAAAGCAAATCAGAACATTAAGAAATCGTAGTATTGGGGGTGTTGTGAGTAAGAAAGGCTGTCCAAGGCGTGGAACTAAAGAAGGAAGATGCATTAGAATTTGATATCTTCTTCTTTGTGCTTTCCGTTCTTTCTCTTCTAGCAACAACAACATAAAGACATACAAGAACACCTAAGAGAAATATGACTTGGACTTTTTTTAACCAAGGGCTGTGCAAGGCGTGGGACTAAATAAGGAAAGAGCATTAGAATTTGATATCTTCTTCTTTGTGCTTTCCGTTCTTTCTCTTCTAGCAACAACAACACAAAGACACACAAGAACACCTAAGAGAAATATGACTGGGACTTTTTTTGTTTTTTTTACCAAGGGCTGTGCAAGGCGTGGGGCTAAAGAACGAAGAAGGATTACCATTTGATATATTCTTCTTTGAGCTTTTCTTTCTTTCTTATCTTACACCAAAAAACATTAAAAAAAACATTATCTTACACCAAAAAACATCTAAAAAAACATCTTAACCAAAAATCATTAAAAAAAACATTATCTTACACCAAAAAACATCTAAAAACCATTATCTTACACCAAAAAACATAAAAAAAACAATATCTTACACCAAAAAACATCTAAAAAAACATCTTACACCAAAAATCATAAAAAAAACATTATCTTACACCAAAAAACATCTAAAAAACATTATCTTACACCAAAAAACATCTAAAAAAAACAGACACTAGGGGATCTTTTAAGCAAGGACTGTGCAAGACGCGGTACTAAAAGAAAAAAAGTATTACCATTTGATATTTTCCCTTTGTGCTTTCTGTTCTTTGTCTTCTTGCAACAACAATAAAAAGCACACAAGAAGATTATCAAAGAAATCATACGTCTGGGTCGGTTTTAAAGAGCTGTGCAAGGCTTGGGACTAAAAAGAAAGTATTACCAGTTGATATTTTCCCTTTGTGTTTTCTGTTCTTTGTCTTCTTGCAACAACAAAAAAACGACGCATTAGCAGAACACCTAAAAAAATTAATAACAACATAAGCACACGTTTGGGTCTGTTCTAAGGATATGCATGCAAGGACTGTGTGTGGGGTTAAGAGGCAGCGTCACTCGGTCCTGCCCAGTCTTCCTCCTTCGCATTTTTCCAGCAGAGCAAAACTTCAAGAAAACTTCGACGTCTAAAGACAGAAACAACAGTACAAAGAAAGAAATATACAGAAGGAAAAAAATGATGAGGAATAAATATAAAGAACAAAGGAAAGGACAAAGGAAAGAACGAAACAAAAAAAAAAGAAAGTAAAAGAGATAGTGAAGTGTAAAGTTATGCTTCATAAAGATACGCAGCCACCCCCTCTCTCTCTCTCTCTCTCTCTCTCTCTGCCAAGTCCCTTTCTTACTTTTTTTTTCAATTTCCTTGTTAACCTTTACACAACCATCCTTATTGGTACGTTGTTGATTCATTTTCTTTTTCATTTATTTATATATTGGCGTATGTAGCGTCTCTCTCTCTCTCTCTCTCTCTCTCTCTCTCTCTCAGCAGCAATATATAGTTTCGTGAGCACCAAGACTCACAGGTAGGCAGACAGGCAGGTGGCAGGCAGGCAGCAAGTACGAGGTATACAGGAAAAGCATTGAACACAATAGAGGCCCACTACAAAGGATCCAACTCCCTCCCTCGCTCCTTTGTAGTATTAGCACCCGAATATATAGGCTCTGAGACTGGAAAACGCTCTCTCTCTCTCTCTCTCTCTCTCTCTCTCTCTCTCTCAGCAGCAATATATAGTTTCGTGAGCACCAAGACTCCTACGGTTCGTCGGTTCTCCTCGGGATCACTCACGTAAAGAGTATATCACCGTGCAATGAGAGGCTGTCACGACACTTTTGTCCACCGCTTATCGTGTCCACCATTGCCAGATTGTCGTACTCAGAGCATTGTATTTACCGGTTTCTGACGCCTAACTATTGCCAAGAAACATCAGGAATTAACTATTTTAACGATAATTATAAGTGAATCTCCTTATTGGGGTCCACGAGACAGTTTTTGAGTCGGAAGTCGGTAAATATAAGAGGCTGAGTAAGACAATCTGGCAACGTTGATCGTGTCCCGCTGTACCCGATCCGTGGCCACGTAATATTTTCCTCGTATCTGCCCAACCAAGACGTTCTCATATATACAAAAACATAATATATAAGAACATAACATTAGAACATAAGAACACCATATACCACATTAGAACATAACATAAGAACACACATCAGCTTTCTCCATTTCCTGGTGTATAATTTATTCAATTTACTCTGGGAAAGAGGTGTATTTAAGATAGTATTTTTTTTTATTATTAGGCAAATCATTTAAGGTATGGGAAACAGGTATATTTAAGATAGTATTTTTTTTTTGTTGTTATTAGGCAAATCATTTAAGGTTCACTATTTTCTATCTCTCCATTTCTTCACGCAAGACTTTCCTATTGCTTCATTTGTTTCTTCGTTTACCTTGCTCTATCACCTTTTTTACTCAACGGAAGGTTTACTTTTCTCCTTACAAAAACGAATCATTAAGAAAAAACATTCTTCTTCCCCACACTTTAAGTTAACACAGTAAGTACCTGCTTCGTATAATGGCGCTCTCGATTACTATAATGTAGCTCATCCTCTGATCCGGTGCGAGGTTATTAGCACCGCGAGACGTAAAAAAAAGGGGTGGGTGGGTGAGAGAGAGGGAGGAGGGCGGAGGGAGCTGACGGAAACACACAACAAAGGAAGAAGAGTATGTGTAACCCCTCATTATCACCTCCAACACCTCGTCTCCCTCAATGATACAACGTCATCGCCACGTATCAGGTTATTGAAATACAAAACAAAGGAGGGAGCGAATGCGTGTGTGCCCCGTCTCGCTCTCCTTTCGTTCCCTGGAGACAGCTAGGGTCCGAAGAGAGCAGTCACCGGAGCCTAGAAGAGAGCGGGAGGACGGCAACAACACGTAGCTTGAGGCAGCGATAAAACAAGACGGCCGGGTACACACACAGGTAGGCAGATAGACAGGTAGGTAGGTAGGTAGGTGAGTAGGTAGGTGAGTAAACAGGTATCAGGTATATAGACAGCTAGGAAACAAGACGGCCAGGTACACACACAGGTAGGCAGATAGACAGGTAGGTAGGTAGGTAGGTAAGTAGGAAGGTGAGTAAAAAGGTATCAGTATAGACAGCTAGAAAACAAACGGACAGGTAAAGGTATAGGAGTAGGTAGCTAAACAGGAAACAGGTAAATAGGTAGAGCACAACAACAACAACAACAACAACAACAACAACAACAACGAGACAAATTAGCGATAAGAAGAGAAGACCAGCAGGTATAGCCAGGTAAGGTAGGTAGGTAGGTATAGGTAAGGTGGTAAAAGGTAGACTAAAAATAAATAAAGGCTCACAATAACATGTAGTTTGAGGGATCGATGAGGCGGTAGAAGACACACAGGTAGGCAGACAGGCAGGTGGCAGGTAGGCTACAAGTACGAGGTACAGGCTACAGGAAATGCACTGAACACTATAGAGGCTCACTACAAAGGATCCAACTCCCTTCCTCTCTCCTTTGTAGCATTAGCACCTGAATATATAAGCTCCGAGACTGGAAAACGATCTCTCTCTCTCTCTCTCTCTCTCTCTCTCTCTCTCTCTCTCAAAACACACACCCAAGGTTCAACTGTTATCTTGACCACTTGGATCTTTGTTTGTTTGTTTGTTTATTTGATTGGCACTGGGAGACGAGGGTGAGAGCGGGAAGACTGAGGTGAAAACAGGAAGACTGGAAGAACGGGAAGATAGTAAGAACGGGAAAACTGAAGAGAACGGTAAGACTGTAAGAACGGGAAGACTGTAAGAACGGGGAGATTGAAAAGAACGGGAAGACTGAAAGAACGGGGAGATTGTAAAGAACGGGAAGACTGAGGTGAGAACGGGAAAACAGTAAGAATGGAAAGACTGTAAGAACGGTAAGACTGAAATGAACGGGAAGACTGAAAAGAACGGAAAGACTGTAAGAATGGGAAGACTGAAATGAACGGGAAGACTGAAAAGAACGGAAAGACTGTAAGAACGGGAAGACTGAGATGAACGGGAAGACTGAAAAGAACGGAAAGACTGTAAGAACGGGAAGACTGAAAAGAACGGAAAGACTGTAAGAACGGGAAGACTGAAAAGAACGGGAAGACTGTAAGAACGGGAAGACTGAAAGAACGGGAAGACTGAAAAGAATGGAAAGACTGTAAGAACGGGAAGACTGTAAGAACGGGAAGACTGTAAGAATGGGAAGACTGTAAGAACGGGAAGACTGAAAAGAACGGAAAGACTGTAAGAACGGGAAGACTGTAAGAACGGGAAGACTGAAAAGAACGGAAAGACTGTAAGAACAGGAAGACTGAAAAGAACGGAAATACTGTAAGAACGGGAAGACTGAAAAGAACGGAAAGACTGTAAGAACAGGAAGACTGAAAAGAACGGAAAGACTGTAAGAACGGGAAGACTGTAAGAACGGGAAGACTGAAAAGAACGGAAAGACTGTAAGAACGTGAAGACTGAAAAGAACGGAAAGACTGTGAGAACGGAAAGACTGTAAGAACGGGAAGACTGTAAGAACGGGAAGACTAAAAAGAACGGAAAGACTGTAAGAACGGAAAGACTGTAAGAACGGAAAGACTGTAAGAACGTGAAGACTGAAAAGAACGGAAAGACTGTAAGAACGGAAAGACTGTAAGAACGGGAAGACTGTAAGAACGGGAAGACTGAAAAGAACGGAAAGACTGTAAGAACTTGAAGACTGAAAAGAACGGAAAGACTGTAAGAACGGGAAGACTGTAAGAACGGAAAGACTGTAAGAACGGGAAGACTGAAAAGAACGGAAAGACTGTAAGAACGGAAAGACTGTAAGAACGAAAAGACTGTAAGAACGGAAAGACTGTAAGAACGGGAAGACTGAAAAGAACGGAAAGACTGTAAGAACGGAAAGACTGTAAGAACGGAAAGACTGTAAGAACGGGAAGACTGAAAAGAACGGAAAGACTGTAAGAACGGAAAGACTGTAAGAACGGAATGACTGAAAGAACGGAAAGACTGTAAGAACGGAAAGACTGTAAGAACGGAAAGACTGTAAGAACGGAAAGACTGTAAGAACGGGAAGACTGAAAAGAACGGAAAGACTGTAAGAACGGGAAGACTGTAAGAACGGGAAGACTGAAAAGAACGGAAAGACTGTAAGAACAGGAAGACTGTAAGAACGGGAAGACTGTAAGAACGGAAAGACTGTAAGAACGGGAAGACTGAAAAGAACGGAAAGACTGTAAGAACGGGAAGACTGTAAGAACGGGAAGACTGAAAAGAACGGAGACTGTAAGAACGGGAAGACTGAAAAGAACGGAAAGACTGTAAGAACGGGAAGACTGAAAAGAACGGAAAGACTGTAAGAACGGGAAGACTGAAAAGAACGAAAAGACTGTAAGAACGGGAAGACTGTAAGAACGGGAAGACTGTAAGAACGGGAAGACTGAAAAGAACGGAAAGACTGTAAGAACGGGAAGACTGAAAAGAACGGAAAGACTGTAAGAACGAGAAGACTGTAAGAACGGAAAGACTGTAAGAACGGGAAGACTGTAAGAACGGGAAGACTGAAAAGAACGGAAAGACTGTAAGAACGGGAAGACTGTAAGAACGGGAAGACTGTAAGAACGGGAAGACTGAAAAGAACGGAAAGACTGTAAGAACGGGAAGACTGAAAAGAACGGAAAGACTGTAAGAACGAGAAGACTGTAAGAACGGGAAGACTGTAAGAACGGAAAGACTGTAAGAACGGGAAGACTGAAAAGAACGGAAAGACTGTAAGAACGGGAAGACTGAAAAGAACGGAAAGACTGTAAGAATGGGAAGACTGAAAAGAAAGGAAAGACCGTAAGAACGGGAAGACTGTAAGAACGGAAAGATTGTAAGAACGGGAAGACTTTAAGAACGGGAAGACTGTAAGAACGGGAAGACTGTAAGAACGGGAAGACTGTAAGAACGGAAAGACTGAAAAGAACGGAAAGACTGTAAGAACGGGAAGACTGAAATGAACGGAAAGACTGTAAGAACGGAAAGACTGTAAGAACGGGAAGACTGAAATGAACGGGAAGACTGAAAAGAACGGAAAGACTGTAAGAACGGGAAGGCAGTGGTAGGAACGGGAGGACAGTGGTAGGAACGGGAGGACAGTAGTAAGAACGGGAAGATTATGGTGAAAACGGGAAGACTGTGGTGAAAACGGGAAGATTATGGAGAAAACGGGAAGACTGAGGTGAGGGCGGGAAGGCTGTTGTGAGTACGGGAAGGCCGTTGTGAGGACGGGACGGGAAGACTGAAATAAAGACGGGACGGGAAGATTGAAATAAAGACGGGACGGGAAGACAAGACTGTGATGTGGTAGAGGTAAAAGCAAGACCAATAAAGACAACGAAGACAACCAGGTGATGGGAAGGCAGGCAAGGGACGAAGAGAGAGGTGGTGGTTATCAGAGCGTGAAGACAAAGAAAGATGAGTAAAGAAGACTGCGGTGAATGACGGGGAAGAAAAGAAGACAGCGAATAAGAGAAAATACGAAGATAAAAAGAGTTCTAACAAAGCAAGTGACGGGAAGACAAGTTAGAGACAAAGAGAGAGAGAGAGAGAGAGAGAGAGAGAGAGAGAGAGAGAGAGAGAGAGAGAGAGAGAGAGGAGACAGCAGTGGAAGATGGAGAGGAAAAGAAGGCATAAAAACAAGAGAACATCTATAAAGGTGGCGAGAAGAAAACAAAGACAAACAGATGACGTGAAGACAAGCAATGGAGGAAGTGAGAATTTATTATTAGAGCGAGAAGATAAAAAAGATAAGTAAAGAAAAATGAAGTAGAAGACAAAGAAAATTAGATCAAGGAAAGAGACGGGAGAAAAACAACCATGCAGAGAGAGAGAGAGAGAGAGAGAGAGAGAGAGAGAGAGAGAGAGAGAGAGAGAGACGGGAAATAATCCTCTGTGAACAAGAACAAAACACACACGCGGGGCGGAGACGGGAAGACATAAAAGACGGGAAGATACACACAAAGGAAGACGGGAGGGAGGAAAGAAAGATCAAACACGGAAAGGAAGACGAAGAAAAACATGCGCGGAGGAAAAAAAAAGTGGGGCAAAAAATAAATTAACCAAAAAAGGAAGTGATTTACATAGATTTACATAGAAAATCAGACCACACAGACCCCATGGTCCAGACTTGGTGGTCTGTCCTAAACCTTTACATTAATCAGAAGACCAAAACGTTGCATTTCTACTCTAGTTGATTTTTGAAGGCTGGACCACTGATGGTGGAAGCTTATTCCATTCTCGCTACAACGTTGGTGAAGAAAAATTTGCAATCTGAATTTACTTGTCTACATCTGAGTTTACGCCATTGTTCCTCGTCATAACATTCGATCAATTTTCTGACTAAACTGTTGTAGATGTTCGCTTCGATGCATTGCTGTGAGAATTTGAGGTTTGACGCGATTTTGATGGGCCATCTATCCTCTGCAAATGTTGATGTAAATAATGAAGGAAGGTTCGGTGTGAAATATTTTTTTTGGGGGGGAGGGGAAGAAGAAAAAAAGAAAGAAAGGAACTGCGAAGGAGGAGGAGGATGAGAAGCCTGTTGCAGGGGAGGGGAAACGAAGCGTAGATAAGGATAGAGAGAGAGAGAGAGAGAGAGAGAGAGAGAGAGAGAGAGAGAGAGAGAGAGAGAGAGAGAGAGAGAGAGAGAGATTACGAAGAGAGAGAGAGATTACGAAGAGAAAGAAGGAAACGAAAACAGTTACAGAATAGAGAGCAGAATTAGAAGAAAAAGGAGGAGGAGGAGGAAGTAAAGATAGGGAAAACAATGTGCCTTTGAAATAAAAAGATAGTACGTCTCTCTCTCTCTCTCTCTCTCTCTCTCTCTCTCTCTCACACTCACACACACACACACACACACACACACACGTACACAAAGAAAGCATTATCACGACCGAACACACACACACACACACACACACACACACACAAACACACACGAGCATAAAACAAAAAAACACCACCACTAACACGACGCCATCAC
>NC_066525.1:12856494-12858994 GCF_024679095.1 Eriocheir sinensis
AGTTGCTGCAGGTGTTCATAATGACAGTATGCAAATGATTCCCCATACTCTTGGCTCTGGGGATCTTTAGCAAAATTCGTAAGACATGATGAGGCAATTTGGTTCCTGATGTCCCCCGCCTAAAATAATTAGAGTTACAGCAATGTGGGAAAAAAACAAAAGAATGAAGACTTAAAAATGGAATGTGGAAAAAAAACTAAAGAATGAAGAGTTATAAAGGCTACCAATGAATGTTAATGTTAAGATGCTGGTTAAGTCTTGCATTGGTAGACAAGACAGACAACACATGTATGAGCCTCGGTACACCGTGTCGCGGGATGAGGAGATCCACGCACTCAACAACCTCGGAAGGCCAGAAGGTTTTGGAATACCGATTACAGATAAGACGGAGAGCAGCATTACGGTGGTCTGTGAGGGGATGAAGACCATTAGTTGACAGACGAGAGTTGCTGAGGCGAATAGCTTACAACTGTCCAGGCCCCATATTCTCAAACATTTGGGGCTCACACACCCACAACTGATTAGGATTTGGCAACGGTTATGTTAGTATTTCCACGGGTAGTTTTGCGAGCCAAGTGATAGTTTAACAAGGCTTCTGCACCATGATCGTGAGAACCCGACTAATCTCCTTTGTGGCCTTTGGAGATATTTGTTGTGAGACCCAAAGCGTCTGATAATGCGGGCCCAGATACGAGTGGAGAAGGCAGGTGTGAGCCAGGAAGGTCGTGTCACGGAAGGCCTCGAACGCCACCCTGTCCTTCCTAGATAACAGAAAGCTTAATAATTTGCTTTCATCTATCGCTTCCTTGATTTGTGAGATTAGTGCTGAGAGGACCATTTAAACCTCAAATCATCCGGAAACAGTTTTATATGTGGTTTTATATTCCGTTTGCTTTTGCGTTGTGATGACATGAAACTAAATAATGGGGAATGGTGAAGAAAATTAAATGTGGAACGTGAGGTGTTGGAGTGACAGGTGGTGTTCAAATGAGGGAGACCAGTATAGTAGAAAGGTGGTGGGAGTATAAAGGTCTCCTCAATCCTTTCTCCCCTTACCTCACTCTCCCCATACTTCCCATACCCTCCCATTCTCTCTCACTCTCTCTCACTCCCTCATTATAAACGTACTCTCGTCAATCAGCTCCTCATTCTCCTCTGTACTTACTCGAGCTCTCCTCCTTTCCTTCTCTCCCTCTCCCTTCTGCTTGCGACATCATCCGGGACTCACCTGAAACAAGTAACAGAGACATTGTTAAAGAATGCAAAAGAGATAGGTAATGTATAAGTAGTGCTCTCTCTCTCTCTCTCTCTCTCTCTCTCATATGGTGAAGAGAATAAACAGCACGGAAAAGTATGGATTAACGAATAAGCGAGAAAGTGGAGGCATAAGAACGAGGAAACACGATTACGTCCGGTCATAAACTTGATGGGAAAAAAGTGCACACGAAAAAAAAAAGAGAGAGAGAGAGAGAGAGAGAGAGAGAGAGAGAGAGAGAGAGAGAGAGAGAGAGAGAGAGAGAGAGAGAGAGAGAGAGAGAGAGAGAGAGAGAGAGAGAGAGAGAGAGAGAGAGAGAGAGAGAGAAGCATAGTACCATAACTTCCTATACATAATCTCAGCCTTCTGAACGCATTGCCAAGACATATTTGAAGGTCTTTATAGTTAAATACATCGACAGACATTCAATAAAGGAGAGAGAGAGAGAGAGAGAGAGAGAGAGAGAGAGAGAGAGAGAGAGAGAGAGAGAGAGAGAGAGAGAGAGAGAGAGAGAGAGCACACACCTGGCTGTCTTTCACCCCGGCATTCCACAGGTGTTTAAGCATCGGCGCCGTCACTCACCCAGGAAATATTCAGGTGCTGGCGCTGACATTAAAAGGCGCTCAATGATGTAGGGGAGGCGGAGGACGCAGACGACGACGACGAGACAGAGAAAAAAATATAAACACGCTAAATTTGGAAGAACCCGCAAGTGGAGGGATTAAGGGCTGTATTATTAAACATTTCGGTGCCCGAGTACACGAATCTGACAAGGCTTTCGTAGGAGTTTGAGGCATTTCCAGGGGTAGTTTTATGACCCTTCTGGTAGTGTGATTATTCTTCTGTGCCATGAACCTACAGAGACACTCATTAGAACGCGGTTGATCTACTTTTCGGCCCTTGGAAGTAGTTGATGCGTGGGGTGGAAGCGTCCGGCAATGCCCTACCTACCGAAGTTCAAATACTAACCGTGCGCAAAGGAATTGAATTAACTTACGGCGCAAAAAAAGTATCTCCAGGTAAATTAGGGGGATCGTAACCACTTGACAGGCTAATGAGAGGTGTTAAGTCTATCCGTGTAATCTGAGGAACATTATCATACGTAACACGGCTGGAACTTTTGTATTCGTGGTGGTGGTCAAGGCCCTGGTGGTGGTAATGGTGGTGGTGGTGGTTGTGGTGGTGATGGTGATGGTGGTGGTGGTGGTGGTGGTTGTGGTGGTGATGGTGATGGTGGTGGTGTTG
>NC_066525.1:12863994-12921494 GCF_024679095.1 Eriocheir sinensis
CATTTATTTTTCCCCATATTCGACCTTCTAGCGACCATTTATTTTCCCAACTTATCTTGGCGGTCATTAATTCCTTGCTCCGACGCTTCCTCCCTCATTATTCTCATCCGTCCTCGCTCTCTCGCTCGCATCAATCTATTTCCATATATATTTCTCCCTTAAAAAATCTCTCTTTGTCTTCCTCCTTAAAAAAATACTCCATCTCTTTCGCCCTTGTAGTCTTTCCGTCTGTCATTTTAGGTTGCGTTCCTGTCTGTCCGCCTGTCTGTCTGTCTGGTCTATTACTCCTTCGTCTGCCTTGCCTAACTCTGTCTTCCTCTGTAGTCTGTCCTTTCCTTCAGTCTCCTCTTTGTTCTTCTACCTGTCCATTCCAATTACCTGGCCATTTATCTACTTTCCACCAGCGTTTCTTTCTCTCACTCAATCAAATATATCCATTCTACGAGTATTCTGCATTTTCTCTTACATTTGTCTCGTTTCTTTATTAACATTATACTTCCCTGTGATCTAATCTTAGCATATCGCTCCCTCTCTTTCCCTCTCCCTCTCTTTCTCTCTCCCCCTCTCACCGGACATCCACCTTCACACCCTCTCTTCAAGTCTGTCAGTGTACCCTCGCAAGCCTTACCCTCGAGCCTATCACTACCCTCTCCCCCTCCGCTGCCAGTTTATTCACACCTCCCTCTCCAGGCTGTCACTCTTGCCCTTAGCCTCCCTCAAGCAATGCACACCCCGGCCCGCGCTACGCACTGAGTGACACCGAAGCGATAACATGTGGAAGCAGCCAGCCAGTCAGCCGTGTTCCCGAGAGCCCAAGGAGAGAAGTCGTCAACCCTTGTCAGCGATACACTCGAGGAAAGAGGAAATCGCAGGAAACGAAAACCCTGAGGAGAGGCATTTTGTGACGGAAGGGAAGGGAAGCACGGGAATGAAACGAGGCGAGGGAGAAAGGAAGAGGCAAGGAGAGGTCAGGAGGAATGAGTTAGATCAGGGAAATCAAATCACAGGTAACGTAAAGTCTTTAAAAAGAGGCATTTTGTGAAAAAAGGGAAGTGAAACATGGGAACGAGACGAGAGTAAGGAAAAGTAAAGTAAGGTGAGGTGGAATGAGTTAGATCAGGGAAATCAAATCACAGGTAACGTAAAGTCTTTAAAAGAGGCATTTTGTGAAGTAAGGGAAATGAAATATTGGAACGAGACGAGAGTAAGGAAAAGTAAGGTGAGGTGGAATGAGTTAGATCAGGGAAATCAAATCACAGGTAACGTAAAGTCTTTAAAAGAGGCATTTTGTGAAGTAAGGGAAATGAAATATTGGAACGAGACGAGAGTAAGGAAAAGTGAAGTGAAGTGAAGTGAGGTGAGGTGAGGTGGAATGAGTTAGATCAGGGAAATTAAATCACAGGTAACGTAAAGTCTTTAAAAGAGGCATTTTGTGAAGTAAGGGAAATGAAATATTGGAACGAGACGAGAGTAAGGAAAAGTGGAGTGAAGTGCAGTGAGGTGAGGTGAGGTGGAATGAGTTAGATCAGGGAAATTAAATCACAGGTAACGTAAACCCTTTAAAGAGGCATTTTGTAAAGAATGGGAAGGGAAACACGACAAGGAACAAGAGGACGACGCAAGGAATAGTGAGGTGAGGTGAGGTGAGGTGAGGTGGAATGAGTTAGATCATGGAAAGTTTAAATTGTAGCGAAACTCAGGTAACGAAACCCCCAAGAGAAACATTTTGTGAAAGAAAGTAAAGTGAAACAAGGGAAGTAACGACCTGACAAAGCGGGGCTGAGGCAAGGCGAGGTGAGAAGGGACTTGCAGGTCAGGTTAGGTCGTGTTAAATCAGTTAACGAGAACCTTGCACGGAGAGACGTTTTGTGACGGTATGAAAGTGATGTATGCGAACGAATGAGAACGAACGGAGTAAGGTAAGACAAGGTGAGGCGAGGCGAGGTGAGAAGGGTCTTGGTAGGTTAGGTTAGGTCAGTGTTAAAATTAGGTAACGAGAACCTTGCACGGAGAGACATTTTGTGTCGGTATGAAAGTGAAACAAAGGGAACGAACGATATAACGGAGCAAAACTAGGCTGAGGCGAGGTGAGAAGGGTCTTGTTAGGTTAGGTTAGGTCAGTGTTAAGTCGCAAGTAACGAGAATCTAACACGAGGACACTGCGACGTAAGAAAAGATAAACATGGGAACGAACGAGAGAACAGAGGAAGGCAAGGCTACGATGAGGTGAGCCAAAGTTAGGTTAGGTTAGGTTAGGTCAGTGTTAGGTCGCACGTAACCAGAACTTGCATGAAGAGAGATTTTGTGAAGATATGGTAGATGAACACGGGAACGAACGAGAGAACAGGGGAATGCAAGGCTACGATGAGGTGAGCCAAAGTTAGGTTAGGTTAGGTCAGTGTTAGGTCGCACGTAACCAGAACTTGCATGAAGAGAGATTTTGTGAAGATATGATAGTTGAACACGGGAACGAATGAGAGAACAGAGGAAGGCAAGTCTATGATGAGGGGAGCCAAAGTTAGGTTAGGTTAGGTTAGGTCAGTGAAGTCGCAGGTAACCAGAACCTTGAATGAAGAGATACATTTTGTGAAGGTATGAATGTTAAACACGGGAATGAACGAGAGAACAGGGGAAGGCAAGGCTAAGTCGAGGTGAAGTGAGGTGAGCTTAAGAGATACGAGATAGGTCAGGTTAAAATCGCAACCCCTAAGAAAAAATTGTGAAGGAGAGAAACTGAAACACGGGGACGAACGAGCGAGCAAGGTAGGGCCGAAGCAAGGTCAGGTGAGATAGAAAGGACAGATTAATTAAAGGTAGGTCAGGGAAAACTCGCATCGCAAATAACAAGAACTCTGCATGAAGTGAAAAAAAAAGAAGTGAAGGATGGAAAGTGAAGAACGAACAGGCACCAGCGGGTAAGTCGGAACTGAAGCAAGGTCAGGTGAGGTGAAGAAGGACAGGTTAAGTAAAGGTAGGTCAAAAAAAAAAAACTTACATCGCAAATAACAAAAACTCTGCGTGAAGCGAAAAAAAAAAAAGTGAAGGTTGGGAAGTAAAGAACGGACACGAACAAGCGGGCAAGGTCAGGTGAGGTGAAGAAGGACAGGTTAAGTAAAGGCACGTCAGGGATATAAAAAAATAACACAAAAGCTCGTAAAGTGAAAAAAAGAATGTGAAGGTTGAATGAAACATGGTCAGGAACAAGAAGGTAAGGCAAGGCTAAGGCAAGGCTAAGACAAGGTAATGAGGAGCAGGTTATGTAAAATTAGGTCAGGGGAAGCTCATATCACAAGTAACAAGAACTGCATGAGGCGAGACATTTTATAAAGGATGGGCAGTGAAATATGGGCAGGAACGTGCAAGTGAGGGTCAGCAGGTTAGGTCAGGCTAGGTCAAGGGGAAATAAGGGCGGACGGGAGGCATATGGTGAAAGAAGGCACGGAAGGACGGGAAAGATGATGATGATGATGATGATGATGATGATGAAGAGGTGCAATAGAGGCAGTGGAGTAAGGAAAGGAGAAAGAAGTAAAGATAAAACAGAAAGAGGAAGTGAGCATGGACAAAGATGAAGAGTATAGCATTATAGGAGGAGAAGGATAAACAAACAGGGCGAAGAGGAGGAGGAGAAAGAGGAGAAAAGAGGAAGGCTAAAGCGAGGCGAGGCGAGGCGAGGCGAGGAGGCACAGGTTAGTAAGGTCGGACAGGCGGGAAGGAAGGACTAGAGGAGTGCATGCTGCCCCCTTCCTGCCCCCACCCCCCTCCACTCATTCCACACACATCCCGCGTAAACTCTCCACTTTAACTCACTCACACTTGACCTTTCGCGCTTTTAAACACCCTTAAAGCGGGGTTATACGCGGCTTCGTGACACCAGATCAATATTCTGAGCCTGGCCCGCCCGCCGCCGCCGCCTCCACCACCACCGCCGCCACCCTGTCCCTCCCTCCTTCCCTCCCCTTTCCACAGCGACGTCGCCTTCCACTACCCCCTCCACCCCCTCTTTAAGACCCAAGTCCAACCAAGCAGCTCAGTCACTCTCAAGGACTTGCAGGAACTGTGTGTGTGTGTGTGTGTGTGTGTGTGTGTGTAATAAAACCTTCAAATGTGGCAGTAAATATCTATCTCTATATGTAACAATCAATCAATCTGTGTGTGTGTGTGTGTGTGTGTGTGTGTGTGTGTGTGTGTGTGTGTGTGTGTGTGTAAAAAAAGCTTAAACTTCGGGGGAAAAAAAAAAAGAGAATCGAACATGCGTGATGAAGCGGCGACCATCAAGACGTGTTTTTTGTTCCTATGACGCGAGGCCGTGACGTCAGGAGGCAGCGGTGACGTCAGAGCCTAGTATCCGTATTAATAAGTCCGCAACACGTAACGCGCAGTGACGGACGACTTACAGACAGACAAGGGCGTGAGTTCATGCATGCACGTCTTGAGATAACACGGAGACAGACAGACAGATAAATAGCAATATGAGGACGGACAAACACAGATGTGACTAAAGTGAATGGAAGTATATATTTTTAGTTTCCTTAAAGGCTAAAATCTCTCTCTCTCTCTTAAAGCCCCGTCCGTCCCTGACCTCAAACAACACAATAAACTCAACATCAATATCACTAGTTTTATATTTCATTAAAATGTAACACAACGAAACGCACGTAAACCTGAAAGCATCACAGGTTAACAAAAGCCATAACGTGCAACACAATAATACCTAATATTGGCTAACGCAGCAATCATATATATTCTCATGCATGGGCTTACACACCTACATTGGATAAGGCTTTCGTAGAGGCTGTGAGGTTTTCCAAGGGTAGTTTCATGAATCTGGTGATGGTGTGACGAGGCTGCTGCACCGTGAATAGGAAAAAGCACGCATGAGACCCCGACTACCCTACTTTGTGACCTTTGAAAATGTTTGTTGTGAGAGTTGAAGGCGTCTGCAAATACGAGCCTAAAAGTTTTACACAGCGAGTCGCCGAAGAATGAATGAAAAGAAAAACACACACTCGAGAGAACCCGACTAATCTCCTTTGTGAAATTGTGACCTTTAGAAATTTATGTTTGTTGTGAGAGCCGAAAGCGTCTGCAAATAGGAGCCTAAAGTTTAATTATTATACAGCGCGTCGCCAAAGAATGAATGAGAAGAAAAAACACTCTCAAGAGAACCCGACTAATCTCCTTTGTGAAATTGTGACCTTTAGAAATTTATGTTTGTTGTGAGAGCCGAAAGCGTCTGCAAATAGGAGCCTAAAGTTTAATTATTATACAGCGCGTCGCCAAAGAAAGAATGAGAAGAAAAAACACTCTCAAGAGAACCCGACTAATCTCCTTCGTGGCCTTTGAGAAATGTTTGTTGTGAGAGTCGAAAGCGTTTGTAAATATGAGCCTAAAGTTGATTATTATACAGCGCGTTGCCGAAGAATGAATGAGAAGAAAAAATACTCTCAAGAGAACCCGACTACTATGCATTTCAGCGGCAGACAAACGGTGTTTTTTGCAGATATCTCCTAAACTAATCGTTGGATGAGTATGATATTTCAGCACACTACCTTGAACATCCGTTCGTAATTTTAGGTTAACATACCATATTGCTATATGTGTTATGTGAGGAGTTTACTGAGTGATATTACGCCTAATCCAGTCATCATATCAAAGGTGTTACACAGAATCGGACGAGTGTGGGGTACTCGTCTAACCCCTCCACCACCACCACCACCACCCTGAAGAACCCCCAGACCACTCCTTCTCTACCCTAGTATCACATGACCCTCTTCCCCCTACTCACACCATCAGCCTTCCACCTGTGATTTTTTTCCCTATTGTAATTACATACGTATAGGTATAATAGTTACATACGTCAGTATGTACATACATATCATACATTAATAATATTATCTAATACAATTGCTGGTATATGTGGACATGAAAACCAGACTGGGTCAAACGACCGTTAAAGCAATAGCTAATTCCGCTGTTAATCTCTCTCTCTCTCTGACTTTTACGCATTATACACATATGTATAGATTAAGAAAATATATGCAGTTTATAATTTTTGATAACATGAATATACAACTAACAAGTCAACAAAATAATATAATATATAAACTGGACCACTTTTTATGATCAATAGGCAGACAGTACGCAATAAGAGTATCAACTTTTCCTAACAGTAGAAGGTCCAAGTCACAGGTAATTCCAGCACATCATGTTCACGTGGTTGACCATAACGACTGCAAACATGGCTCTCCTATATACTACACGTAAACGTGCTGTTGTACAGTAATTATCAACGTGAACCACTTCTTGCCTTCATGAAATTGTACCATACTCTTAGGAAATAATCATATCTATACATACACACTTACAGAACATTATAATGTATAAATACAGTAGTGGAGAAGTAGGGAGGCACAGGAGTGAGGGAGGCGAGAAGCAAGGAAGAGGAGAGGAGGGATAAAGAGGCGGGGGACTTCGAGACGGGGAGACGTAGTAGTGGTTAGGAATGGTTTGGGTGGGTGTGTGGGGGGGGGCACACTTTCATTCGAATGCGTGAACATGACTCGTCGGCTTTGTGTTATTTTTCACGAGTAAACTCCTCACATAACATATATAGCAATGTGGTATGTTAACCAAAAATTACGAACGGATGTTCAAGGTAGTGTGTTGAAATATCATACTCATCCAACGATTCGTTTAGGAGATATGTGCAAAAAACACCGTTTGTCCACCGCTGAAATGCATAGTAATCTCCTTCGCGGCCTTTGAGAAATGTTTGTTGTGAGAGTCGAAAGCGTTTGTAAATATGAGCCTAAAGTTGATTATTATACAGCGCGTTGCCGAAGAATGAATGAGAAGAAAAAATACTCTCAAGAGAACCCGACTAATCTCCTTCGCGGCCTTTGAGAAATGTTTGTGGTCAGACCCGAAAGCGTCTGCAAATAGAAGCCTAAAGTTCAATTATTATACAGCGCGTTGCCGAAGAGTGAATGAGAAGTAAAAAAACACTCATAGAGAACCAGACTAATCTCCTTCGTGACCTTTAGAATTTTTTGTTGTCAGAGCCGAAAGCGACTAAACGAATACGAGCCTAAAAGTTTTACAATATTTATCAGCGTTGTCACTTAACACTTCGCCAATCAGCAAGGACACGCCTGAGTGGAGGAGGATTCTTGCTAAAATACTATCGGATCGTCGTTGTTGTTTTTCCTCGTTTATTTATTTACCTCCCTTCGTGGTCTGTGCAGCCATTCTCTAAGCGGCCGTGTTTGCACGTTCCCTTACGCTGAAACGGCATTCATGTTTTAAGAGTTTTGCATAAATTGTGTCGGATTGTACTGCACGCCGCGCTGAAATATTTATGTACAGTATTAAGTGTCAGAATGTACTCTCTCTCTCTCTCTCTCTCTCTCTCTCTCTCTCTCTCACACACACACACACACACACACACTAAACTTACTGAATCTAATAGACGCCCAATTCACCAAAACAAGATTTATTATCCAACAAAAACAAGTCACACATCCAAACACCAAGCACATAACGCCAAACAGAGACAGGCACAAACACACAGACAGACAACCAACAAACACACACACACACACACACACACGCAGGGAGACTGACCGGCTAATAGAGACAAGAGAGATAAATAACCAGACGTTCATACAGACACACAGACAGACAGACAGACAGACGAACGGATACATCAAGATATATACAGAGTCATATTCAGACACCATAAAACACGAGCAACATGACAAGACAAAGAGCTAGAAAGGAGTCACGCAAAACACACACACACACACACACACACACACACACACACACACACACACACACACGCAGACCAAACCAGACAACAGCCAGCTCATCACCAACCCCCAGACGCAGACACAGACGGAGACGCGGGCGGGGTGTGGCGAGACGGGACACAATCAGACCTAAATATGGACTACGGGAGCTCTTTCGTTACTGCCGCGGGTCACGAGAAAAACAAGGACGAGGGAGGCGAGGAAAGGAAGCGAGGGAGAGGCGAGAGGCGAGGAGCGTGGACGGGAGAGGTAAGTTAGAGTAGGCTTGCTAGAACGACCCCTGGACCCGCCCTTACCCCCTGCCGTCTGTATGCGTGTGTGTGTGTGTGTGTGTGTGTGGAAGTAATGGGTCACGCACAGAGCCCACACACACACACACACACACACACACACACACACACACACACACACACACACACACACACACACACACACACACACACACACACACGGAGGAATAATAGCGTTAACCCATGTGTAAAGAGGAAAATTTGTATCCAAGAAGCAGAAAATTATCCATTATACCGACATGACAGCGGGAGTGAGTTATGGTGTGCAGTGACGTTTATCTATCTGCCTCTCTGTCTGTCTGTCCGCTAACCTATATCTATCAATCTATTTATCGATCTGTCTATTCATCAATATTTGGGTGTCAATATATCTAATGCCCTCTATTCATCTTTGTTTGCCTCTATATAGGAATCAATACCACTTTGCTACTTGAAACCATAACATATTTTCTACAATAAAAAGAGAATGAAGCATAACTTTATACTACAATTGCTACTACTACTACTACTACGAATACTGTTACCACTAATATATACGTGTAATAATAATGATAATAATAAATAATTAGTACAGCTCTCTCTCTCTCTCTCTCTCTCTCTCATTTATCTTTACTCTTACCTTACTCTCCTTCCTGTCTTCCTTCCTTCCTTTCTACCTTTTTTTTCCAGTTTCACATCACGATTTTTTTTCCCCACTCTCACACTGGTAACTTTGCCTCTTCATGGAGCCCGGCAGGTGACGCCCAAACCTTCTTCAATGACACGCGATTATTTTCACACCTGGGCTCATTTACCTTATCGTTTTGCCGAGGCGTGGAGGAGTAAGCGTTAGGGAGTTGCGGACGATGTATCTTTTTATATTTTTGGTTCCCGACAACTAATTTACCTTACCATTTCCTATCGTTTATTTATTTATTTACCTATCTATCTATCTATCTATCTATCTATCTATCTATTTATCTATCTATCTATTTATCTATCTATATATATATATATGCATCTATCTATCTATCTATCTATCTATCTATCTATCTATCTATCTATTTGTCTGTCTACCCATTTAAATACCTAGCTGCCTCTCTATCTTATCTATCTATCTATATAAATATGTATCAATATATCTATCTAATTATATATATTTATGTATCGCTACCAATCTATCGACTTGCCTATCTATAATCTATCTATCTACCTATCAGCAAGGCTATCAGTCGGTTGATATTTATGAGTTCATCAATGTATGTATGTGTAAGTATATGTGCGTTATCATTTATCGACAGCAGAATCTGTCAACATGTTGTGTGTGTGTGTGTGTGTGTGTGTGTGTGTGTGTGTGTGTGTGTGTGTGTGTGTGTGTGTGTGTGTGTGTAATAATAATAATAATAATAATAATAATAATAATAATAATAATAATAATAAATGTGTGTGTGTGTGTGTGTGTGTGTGTGTGTGTGTGTGTGTGTGTGTGTGTGTGTGTGTGTGTGTGTGTGTTTATCCTTCAACAAATCAATTCACGCAAACATATATACAATACACTGAGAAATTATTCGATGCATGGAAATAATAAATATTAAGAAAGTCTACTCTCGCCAAGAAGACTCCCGCGGCCCCAGCACCGTCACCGCCCCGCCACCACCGTGTTCCGGGCCGTGCCGTTAACCCGGTAGCTGCGGGGATCATGTTTCTTAATTAAAGGCCCCTCTAAGCGAATTAATGAGAAAAAATCATCGCTCTCACACACCACTTCATAATATATATCAACGCATTTGTGATCAGTTTATGCATCATCTATTTTGGGGGGTTTATATCATGGCAAAAATGTGGCCCGTTGCTGGTACACGGTAAAGCCACAAATTTGGCCCGTCGTTCCTACCGGGTTAAACACCATGAGAAGGATGAATAAGGGCCAGTTCGACAGTCCAACACCGAGTCATTGTAAGCGCCCACACCAAGCTGTATTCTCCTCAATGATCCGTTATTTCCACTCAATACAAGGTACTAATAAAGAGATTTCCTAATGTGTGGTTTCCTAAAATTTCCTCCTTTCTATATCAACGCCAAACAAGGAATATTCGTCGTATTTTGCGTTTGGTTGGGGAGCTTATAAACTTCCTGTACTGGACTGTAAAACGCCCTAAGAATGAATACACGAGCAGCAACAACAAAAGCCGCCACGAACACGTCAGGCATGCACAAAGCCAGCACCGGAAGGCATCAGAATATTCACGGGGTTGTAAAATAATAATAAAAAAATGCATTCTTACTCACTAAAATAAACAACACGGACATAAATATATATAAAGGTAAAAATTTAAAATTACTTATAAATCACAGTATCCGTAAAAAGGCATTAAATATTCACGCGGTTGTAAAGTAAATAAATCAATAAATAATGATGATAAATGCATTCTTACTAACAAAACTAAACATAGACTAATATATATAAACGTAGACATTTAAAAACACCTAATAACAATATCCGTGAAAGCTAAAACATCCGCCGCCAGCTGCCGTGGGAAGCAAGAAGACTCCGGAATAAAAAAAAAGTTAAAAAAAAAAGTCCCGGAACTCGTTAAAGCATTAAAGTTAGAGGGAGTGAAAAAAAATAACCTCTGGATAATTAAGTTCTAACATAAGCCGGCCATGCAGCTCCGTGTGCAGTGATACTTGTATAATTCGGTATAACTTAACAATAAACTAAGTCTGTATAAATAGACTTAGACAATAAATACAAAGAAAAATCATACGTGTCGCGACTGCACGTTACAATAGGAAAATAAAAAGAATCAAGGCATGCAGTTCTAGGGTGCGATTATACTATTCACTTTGCAATGCTAACCACTAACGTTCGGCTTTCTAGGAACTGCATGTGGGGAGGAAGAGGGGGCGCAGGAGGAGGCGGAGAGGGGAGACACGCAACATTCCAGCACCCCCGTCATGCATACGAGGAGGGAGGGAGGGGAGGAGGGGAAGATGAAGGACTCGTGTACGATACAAGTGGAGTTCCTGACTTAAAAAAACACGACATGAAAGACAAAAAAAAGAAAAAAAAGAAAGAGAACCCCCGCAAACATGAAGCAAGTCTAGAAGGTCAATATGTCGGTGCGTGTCAAGTCGACCCCGTTCCCTTCGTGCGTCTAAAGAGGGAAATCAGAAGAGGGTGTAAAAAAAATAACGATCGTGTGAATAACCGAGGTCGTGGTGGGTAAGACAGGGAGGAAGGGGGGAGGGTTGAGGACTGGCTGGCTGGCTGGCTGGACGGTGAAGGGAAGGGAGGGAAGGAAGGGAAGCAGGGGGATAATAGTTAGAGGAGAAGGGCTTAAGTGAAGAGAAAGGAGCTGAAGGAGAGAAGATACGAGTGAGGAGGAGGGGAAGGAGGAGGGAAATGAGCTGAAGTAAGAGAGGGGGAGAGTGTGAAGTGAGGGGACTGGAGAGGAAAGTGAGGGGAAAGGAGGAGAAAAATTTGCGCGAGGAAAATGGAAAGGAGCTACTGGAGAAGAGGAGACTAGAGTGAAGGGATTGAGTGGGGAGTGAGAGGAGGGAGAGCGTGAGTGAGGGGTAGTGAGGGAAGGAAAGGAAGAGGTGAAAAGTGAGGGGAATGGAGTTGGCGAAGATAAAACGAGTAAGGAGGAGGAGAAGGAGACTAGAGAGGGGAGAGGGAGTCAGAAGGAGGTGAAGCGACTGAAGGGAAATATGGAGAGGAAAGGGAAGGGATGAAATTACTGGAAAAGAGAAACTAGAAAGAGGGGAGAGTGGGAAAGGTGAGGGTAAAGGGAACGATAAGGGAAGGAAGAGAAGGATGGGTTACTGGAAAGGAGACTAAAAGGAAGAGTAGTAGTAGGGAGAACAAGAGTGGACTGCATGAGATTGGGAAACAAAAATGAAAGGAAAAAAGACGTAAGAGAAATAAAGTTAGACAGGATTGAGAGAAGGGGAAAAAAAGAGTAGGGCAAGTATGGGAGGCTAAAAGGATGAGGAAGAGTACGGAAAATAAGAGAGGACTGCATGAGATTGAGAAACAGAATTGAAAGGAAAAAAGACGTGAGAGAAATATAGTTAGACAGGGTTGGAAGAAGGAAAAAAAGGAGTAGGGAAAGTATAAGGATGTAAAGGACTGCATAAGGCTGGGAAAAAAGTTCAGAAAAGAGAACTGGAGGGGAAAAAAGTTGAGAAATGACTGAAAAGGAAAAAAATAAGGAAGGCTGTAGATCACGATAGCTTTGGTGTCCCTACTTTTTCCAGCCCCCGTTTTCTATATCCCGACAGTCCGTCCTCAGCTCATCCCCGGGACCTTTACTGCTGGTTCTTTATTTCCCAAACCAATCTTGCCAGTGAGGGGGAAAAAGTTTACCAGAGAGAACTTAGAGGGAAAAAAATAAAGAGGCGGCTGAGGAGGGAGATAGCTTTCGTTTCCTCTTTTACCTTTTTTTTTTTTTTACAATTCTTCTTCAACACCGCTTTTTCATATTTTTTCTTCCGTTTTTTTTTTTTTTTTTATCACCAGCGAATCATCTATATTTTTTTTTTCATCCCTCTTTTTCTTTTCATTTCTACGGCTTTGATCTACGTCCCTATGTCTACTTTTGTCCTCTTTGCTGTACTTTCTTTCCCTTCTTCCTTGATGTCCACGTCCTCATTCACGTACGTCCTTCATTGCCACGTCCTTATTCACGCATCTTTTATCCTACCTATTTATTATATTTATTCTTTATTTCCCCTTCTTCTTCAGTGCACGTCCATATTCGCCTATTTTTTTTTTCAAGCCATATAATTTTAACCCATTTTTTCCCATCTCTTCCTTCATTTCCACGTCTTTATTCCCCTTTTTATTATTTTTCTATTCTCTATTTCCTCTTCTTCCACAATGCACGTCCATATTCGACTATTATTTTTAAGACACGATATTTTTTTTCCATTATTCTCCCCCTCTTCCTTCATTTCCACGTCTTTATTTACCTTTTTATTCTACTCTTTATTTCCCCCTCTTCCATAATGCACGTCCATATTCGACTATTATTTTTAAGGCATACAATTTTTTTTTTCCATTTTTCTTCCCCTCTTCCTTCATTTCCACGTCCTTATTCACGCACCACTTTGTCTAATCGCATAACGGACCTTCTCTCTCTGTACAATTCTTCCCCTCTAACTAATTACTTTCGTCCAGTCGTAATCCATTTTTTTCCCTCCCTTTTTCTCTCTCTTTGTACTTTTTTTTGCGGCGTTTTTTATCTCCCTTCTGGTACTTTTTTTGCTATCTTTTTTTTCTCTCCCTCACGCTTTCTCTCGGTACACTTTTTATGGCTATTTTTTTCTCTCTCTCAGTATATGCACTTTTTTTTTGTCTTTCGATTTCCAGGACATGCATCGACACTCTTACTCATTCATTCGCACCATTTATTCATTTATTTATTTATTTATTTATTTATTTTTTACGTGGGCTTCGCATCGACACCTCTCCATCCGAAATTGACCTCTCTTTTGGCCATTCTTTGCTTTTTGCTTTGTGGGGGCAGCGACTTGAGGGCTTTTTCTTTCTACACTTTCTTCATGTTGCCCTTGAGGTGCTTCCTATGCTGCTAAAAAAGAAAAAAATATTAAGAGTTGCATAGTACTAGTTTGGCTTTTCAATTCCATTTCTAGGACGGAGTTAATTTTAAGGGGTTGGATTAAGTCATTTTACAAACTCAGTCGTAAGAAAAGAGAATAGTTCGGCTTTATAGTTTCATTTTGGGGAAGATGTTAGTTTGGAAGGCCTGGATTTTCACAGCTAGGTTCACATTTTACAAACTCAGTCGTAAGAAAATAAAGTAGTTCGGCTTTACATTTTCATTTTTGGGATGATGTTAGTTTAGAGGGGCTGGATTTTCACAGCTAGGTTCACATTTTACAAACTCAGTCGTAAGAAGAGAGAATAGTTCGGCTTTATAGTTTCATTTTTGGGATGATGTTAGCTTGGAAGGCCTGGATTTTCACAGCTAGGTTCACATTTTACAAACTCAGTCGTAAGAAGGGGTATACAAATCTTTCTTTAATTTCTGTTTTGTTCTTTACTCACGCACCTTTTGCCCATCCTTATTTCATTTTATCATTGTACTTTTTCCCCTTTTCTCACACCCATTTTTCATTTTATCATCCCTTATTTCTTTATTTCATTTTATCTTTGTATACTTTTTTCCCCATATCTTCCATTTCCGCACACTTTTTTTATAACTTAACCAACCGTATAATGTTAATGTACACTTTCCCTGTAGTTACAATTCTATACCTCTAACTAATTACTTTCGTCCTGCCTCCGAACACTTTTTTTTTAACCAACTGTATAATGTTAATGTACACTCCTTCCCTGTAGTTACAATTCTTTCCCTCTAACTAATTACTTTCGTCCTGCCGTAATCCATTTTTTTTCCTCCCTCTCTTCCTCCCTTCGGTCTCGTCCGCCTCGTCGTCGTCGGGTCCGCTGGGACTTCCTTCCTGGTCCACGTCATGAATTATTTCCCGGCAGCGGCGACACCTTACTTATTTACCGCCGCCGCCGAAGGTCGTGCGTGGCGCTGCATGTCCGAGAGAGAGAGAGAGAGAGAGAGAGAGAGAGAGAGAGAGAGAGAGAAGGGGGGAGCGGGGTTGAGATTGGGTAAGGGGAGAGGGCCAAAAGTGACGTCACGAGTCCCATACTTTTCTCTCTCTCTCTCTCTCTCTCTCTCTCTCTCTCTCTCTCTCTCTCTCCTCGTCGCCCCTTTCAGCATGCCAGTCTGCGTCAAGGCCCTATTGATTAACATTAGTGTGTGTGTGTGTGTGTGTGTGTGTGTGTACAGCGCGTGTCGGGAAGTGTGTCAATTTACCCTGGTCAGTGTCAGTGTGTGTGTTTGTGTGTGTGTGTGGTTGAAATTTCATTCCTTTTGTGTACATTGTGTGCATGCAAGTGTACTGTATGTGTGTGTGTGTGTGTGTGTGTGTGTGTGTGTGTGTGTGTGTGTCATAGTGTACGTGTATGTGCATGTGTGTCCTTGCTGTTATATTAAGACGAACATAACATCCTTAAACCTGTCCTATTTCTCCTTTTCCTTCTCCTCGTCCTCCGCCGCCTCCTCGTCACTCTCACGAACAAGCTACAACTCTCCCAACCTCTGCATCGTCGTCGGCGGCGGTGTTCCCCTTCGCACATTTATTGGCCGTGGGATTGTTTCAAATAGCGAGTGTCAACAGGGGCAGATTGGCTCGTCGGCCCCGCAAATATACTCCAGATAATGATCGTGTGTGTGAGAGTGAGAGAGCGAGAGTGAGAGTTAATTCCTTGATTGTAGCGGCGGCGGCGGAGGGAGACAGGGAGGGAGTGGTCTGGATGAGCGAGAATGAATGGGTTTGTTGGTCTGGCTTGGTCTAAAGGGATGGATGAGAGTGGTGAGTACGCAGGGATGGTTAAGAGAAGGGTAGGAGATTAGTAGATGAAATAGGTATGTGATGAGGACTAGATGAAGAGGAGAAAGTGGAGACGGGTAGATAGAGTTGAGTAGGTGGAGAGATGGGTAGATGGGAATGGATGGGTGAAGATAGGGAAGTGGGAATGGAAAATAGGAGACAGTAAATGGGAATGGGATGGAGGTGGACATGGGTAGAAGGAAATGATGAGAGGTTTCGTGTGTGTGTGTGTGTGTGTGTGTGTGTGTGTGTGTGTGTGTGTGTGACGGACAGAGAGAGAGAGAGAGAGAGAGAGAGAGAGAGAGAGAGAGAGAGGGGCATTATGTATAAAATTCGGCGGGCGACATCTCAAAAGCGTCACTGAGGGCTGGAACAAAAGACATTCAGCCCCTTCCTCCCCCATTCCCTCCCTTCCCCCCCCTTCCCTTACCCTCCCCATCCCCTCCGACTCCTATTACTCCAAATCCCATTCCTTCTCCCCCTCTTCCTCTCTTTCTCTTCGCTCTCCCCCCCTTAACTCCCCTCTTTCCTCCTCCCTTCTTTTCCTCTTTATAATGGCATTCTCTCCTCCCTTTCCCCCCCTTCATCCAATTTCCCCCTTCCTCACCCCCCCTTTCTAACAACCCCATTTCCTCCCCATGTCTCTTTCTCCTCTTTATCTTCGTTTAACTACTTTATTCTCCCCTTTTCCCCTTTTCCTCTTTTCCTTCTGCATCCCCGTCATTTTTTTCCTCTCCCTCTTTTCCTCTTGGCCCATTTTCCCCTCATTTTTCATGCTGCGCGCCTGCCTCTCTCTCTCTCTCTTTCTCTTTCTCTCTCTCTCTCTCTCTCTCTCTCTCTCTCTCTCTCTCAGTAATCACCTCTCTCCATCCTCCTCATCCCTCCTCCCCCTCAATCCTCTCTCCCTTTCTCATATACCTCTCTTTCTTTCCCCTCTCTCCTCCTCCTCCTCCCGGACGCACTCACACCCCGGATGTAGATGACGTGGCACCCTCCTCCTCCTCCTCCTCCTCCTCCTCTCTTCCTCCCTTCACTCATCGGGAAAAGAAAGAAATAAACAAATAAATAACACGAGATAGGGAGTCTGCGTTGGGTGGGGATGGAACCTAATGAATCTGTGGTTGGGGGAGAGAGAGAGAGAGAGAGAGAGAGAGAGAGAGAGAGAGAGAGAGAGAGAGAGAGAGAGAGGACCAAGGGACAAGGATGAGGGAAGAGGGGAACTAGTAACAAGGAAGAGTAAGACGGAGGGAATGAGTTTTGTCAAAGAATGATGAAAATAGTGTCCGCAGAGAGAGAGAGAGAGAGAGAGAGAGAGAGAGAGAGAGAGAGAGAATCATGTATAAAAAAAAAGAGCCTTCCCGTCTTTATTGTATTTGCCGAGGGAAGATCAAACAATATAAACTCATTTTATAATATGGCTTTTGTTAAGGAGAGGAGGCGTTAAGGGGGGAGGGGGGGGGCAAGGGCGAGGGAGGGGGGAGGGGGAAAGGGGGAGGGAGGGAGAAAGGATGAACGAACGGAGGGAGAGAAGGGAGGAAAACAGGGAGAGGAGGGAGGAAAACAGGAGAGAGAGGAAGGGAGAGAGAGAGAGAGAGAGAGAGAGAGAGAGAGAGAGAGAGGGGGGGGGGCGACGAAAGAACCATAACAAGAATAAAATGGAGGAGGAAAGTTGGTTGAGGAGGCGTGGAGGGAAGGAGGAAAACCCAGCCTGAAAATGTAGTTGTTGAGGCTGTTGTTGTTGTTGTTGTTGTTGTTGAGGTGAAGACACACGCGAGGGGGGGAAGGGGAAAGGAGGGGGGGGGGCAATCACGGAGGGGAGGAGGGGGGGGAGGGGTGCAGGTGTTGGCGGTTGCTCTGATGGACGACGGAAATAATAACAAATATGTGGTAGGGAATTATTGCTCTTCTCCTCCTAGTTACACCGCCCGACATTTTTCTTCCTGTCATAAATCTCTCTCTCTCTCTCTCTCTCTCTCTCTCTCTCTCTCTCTCTCTCTCTCTCTCTGCACGAGTTGCTTTCACCATTCTTTGCCTTCCTCTTCATCTCCCTCATTTCCACTTGTCCCTCCTTCTTCATCCTTTTTTATTCTCTCTCTCTCTCTCTCTCTCTCTCTCTCTCTCTCTCTCTCTCTCTCTCTCTCTCTCTCTCTCTCTCTCTCTCTCTCTCTCTCCGGGCGTTAAGTGGCCATCGTTGTCTTGACTCACGCCTCCCCGGCGACAATGTGAGTCAGCATCGGTGCCGCTGACGAGGCTGCCGTCTAAGTAATGCCTCCCCGGGGATGTAGTGGCCCGCCGGTGCTCATGGCCGCGTTCACTCATGCAGAAACGTCCCAACGAGGCTCTGGTCTGGCAGCGTCGGCGGGTACAGACACAAGGGCCCATATTCTCAAACATTTCGGGGCTTATCACACACCCACTTTTGATAAGGCTTTCGTTGAGGTTGTGGACATTTCCATGGGGAGTTTAATAAGCCAAGTGATAGTTTAACAAGGCTTCTGCACCATAATTGTGAAAACACTCGTGAGAACCCGATTAATCTACTTTCTGGCCTTTGGAAATATTGGTTGTGAAAGGTGAAAGCATCTTAAGAGTTCAGGCCTGAGGCAGCCGAGGCGGGGAAGCACTGACAAACAGAAATTCGAGTACCCAGAACACCGTCTTTCTTTGATGCAGCGGTGCCCTCGGCGGGTAGAGGAAACACTGCAGTATACCAGCTCCTTCCACGCCCTGCTTCCCTCCCTCCCTTCCCCTCGCTTCCCGACATTCTCACCAAAGTTTGAATTGTTAACATAATGAGTAAATTACATGCTGTGCACAGGGAGGGTGGACAGCGAAATGGTGTGCGCGGAAGTCTCGGAGGCAGGGCTGCTTGACATGCATCCTGGGCGTGCCTTGCTCATGCGAGGGACGTGTCCAGTAACGGAATATGTTGTCCCACTGGCGGACACGTATCGACCTTCCGGCCATAACAAGGCGGCGGGACGGGGTACGGTGTATCATTAAGTGACCACGCTCTTATGATGACGCTGTCCAGACCAAGAGCACGAGGCCGTAAGGAAGGGGGAGGACTCATGGGTGCCTGGGGGAACGGAAACGGGAGGAGGAGGAGGAAGAGGAGGGAAGGACTCTACCCCTGGGCCACCACGACCGGTAGGCCTACGCACCCGTCTCTCACGCTGCCAAAAAATCTGATGACATGACGCAGCAAAACCTCCCGCGGGGCACGGCGATGGAAGCGTCCGGCGGCGGTTCTCTGGTCCTGAAGGCGTCGGTGGGGCGGCCGATGGGGGGACATGAAGCCTCTTGGACGACCGGACACCCCAGAAAGGAACGGTCTGCGCCACGACGATGACGATGAGACGAGGATACGCGGGGCAAAGGTCGGCGGGAAGTAGTAACCCTGAACCCCTGAACCTCGTGCCCAGAAGTGCCCCAGACCACATGCCCCGCCACCCACCCCAGCCACGACACAGCCCACCCAGACGACGGCTCATCCACGCCCATAAATAACAGCCAACTTATGCCTCAACGTCCCGCAATCAGGGCGAGAGGGGAGCGGGGGAAGGGCTGTGATCATGGACGCTGAGGCTGAGGTCGGATCACGCATGACGACGGGAAGGGCGCAGCGAGGCAAGCCCAAGACGAATCTCACTCAGTCCTTCACTCAGCCTCTTGTGCCCCGCGGGAACACCCTGCTCCTCTTTCTCCTCTCTTGTTCTCTTCCCATCCTACGTCGTGCTCGTCTCTCCTCTTGCTATCGTTATCTCTCCCTCTCCCTCTCTCTCTCTAATCTTATGTCTCCCTTCTCCCTTTCGTCCCCATGCATCTCTCTTCCCATCTTCTCTTCCTCTCCAGTGACCTCATCTCGCATCCTCCTCTCAGCATCCCACTTCATTCTCTTCCCTTCACCTCTTTTTACTTCCCCTCCTCTCACCGTTACACTTTCTCTCTCTCTCTCTCTCTCTCTCTCTCTCTCTCTCTCTCTCTCTCTCTCTCTCTCTCTCTCTCGTTGGATGGGACGTATCACCTGGCTGCTCTCTCCCCGCCATTACTGCAACTCACACGCCTTGCTCCTCTTCCTCTCCTTCCTCACAGCCTCTTCGTCCTGTCTCCCTTCCATTAGTAACTTCGCCCTTTTCCATCTGTGCTTCGTTCCCTTCTTTTCCTCTTCTTTTCCCTCTTTCGCTCGTCAGCCATTTTGCTTCCTCCATATTGGGTCTTCTGGTCTGCCATATATGAGGTCTTGTCTCCCTTCCATTTGCAACTTCGCCCTTTTCCTTCTGCGCTTAGTTCCTCTTCTTTTCGTCTTCCTCTCTCCTTTTCTCGTCATCTCCATTTTGCTTCCTCCATACTGGGTCTTCTGGTCTGCCATCTATGAGGTCTTGTCTCTCCCTTCCATTAGCAACTTCGCCCTTTTCCTTTTGCGCTTAGTTCCTCTTCTTTTTGTCTTTCTTTCCCTCTCCCATTCTCTCGTCATCTCCATTTTGTTTTCCTTCCATTTTGCTTCCCTTCCATTGGGTCTCTTGGTCTGCTGTAGCCTTTTCGTCTTGTCTCCCCTTACTCTTCCCTTCTTTTTCTCTTCCTCTCTCTCTCCATCTTCATCCCCCTTTTGTCTCCCTTCCATTTTGTTCTTTTCACATTGGGTCTTCTAATCTCTCGCAACCTTTCCGTCTTGTCTCCCTTCCTTCTTTGCTTACTTCCCTTTCTTTTCCTCTTCCTCTCCATCCCTCTCTTCGGTTATCCCATTTTGTCCCCCTTCCTTCTTCGCTTACTTCCCCTTCTTTTCCTTTTTCTCTCCATCCCTCTCTCTTCGGTCATCCCCATTTTGTCTTCCTTTCATTTTGCTCCCCTTTCCTCGGGTCTCCTGGTCTGCCGCGTTCCCAAGAGTAACCTGCCAAGGGGGTGACGCTCCTCTTAATCGGATCGACCAAACTATTCACGAGGAAGGGCGAGGAGGGCCGGTGGGGGGCAAGAGGAGGCGCTGGTGGGGTGACCGAGGTGGTGGTGCCCCGTTATTATGGTTGGGAAGGTGGGAACGTGAGCAGAAAAGCTGTTGATGATGATAATGATGATGGTGGTGGTGGTGGTGAGCAGAAAGGAATGAAGGTAAAAATGTGAGATTGGGGATGTGTGTTTGATCCTTTCGTTAGGAGAATCACGAAGGAAGGATGCTCTCTCTCTCTCTCTCTCTCTCTCTCTCTCTCTCTCTCTCTCTCTCTCTCTCTCTCTCTCTCTCTCTCTCCTAGCACCACATTCCTTTTTCTTTTATTTCAACCCTTTCTCAGTATTTCCCGAAGATAGAGTTTCCTTCCTCCTCCTCCTCCTCCTCCTCCTCCTGGCCATCTGCGCGTCCTGCCGGCAGCGGTGGCGGGTCTCGGCGGCAGGTGGTGGCGATCTCTGTTAAGTCGCGACGCAGAGGCTGGTGGCTGGTGGCTCCTCTTGGCCCAGGTGGAACGCGGCGCGAGGCAGGGACTAAATTCTCAAACGCCTCGCCGCTTACACACTCACACTTGACAGGGATTTGGTAGGAGTTTGGGGCATTTCCAGAGGTACTTCTATAACCCTTCTTCTGTACTATGAGCGTGATAAAATACTCATGAAAACCCGATTAACCACCTATTTGGACTTTGGAAATAGTTCACGTGAGAAATGGAAGCGGCTGAGAATACCGATCCAGGACAGCGAGCGAGGAGGGGCGGAGAGAAAAGGGCAGGAGGAGAGAGGGCGGGGAGGGGCGAGGGCGTCATCAGATGGGCATGGGTGGAGGGGAGGCGCCTCACTCACTAAATGGTCAAGGGGAGGACAAGGGAGAAGACGGAGGAGGGTGATTTTTCAGGGGAGAATTTTTCATTGATGTTGCCAAGAATTATAGTCGGGCATCTGAGCAGCGCAGTTCCCCTTTTCTCTCCTTTCCTTTCCTTACTGTCCCTCTTTCTTTCCGTTTGGCTTTCCTTACCCTTTCTACCTTCCCTGCTGCCTGACCTTTTCCGCTTCTATTCGCCAGCCCTCATATTTTTCTTCCTCCTCCTGAGCAGTTTAGTTTCCTTTCCTCTTCCTTCTCCCTTTCTTTCTTTCCTGCTGCCTGACCTTTTCCGCTTCTATTCGCCAGGCATCGTTTTTCTCCTACTCCTCCTGAGCAGTTTAATTTCCTTTCCTCTTCTTTCTCCTTCTTTCCTCCTCTCTGACCTTTTCCGCTTCTATTCACCAGGCATCGTATTTCTCCTCCTTCTGATCAGTTTAGTTTCCTTTCCTCTTCTTTCTCCTTTCTTTCCTGCTCTCTGACCTTTCCGTTTCGTCTATTCGCCAGCCTTCGCATTTCTCCTCTTTCTCCTCCTCCTCCTCCACTAACTACTACTACTTTTACTTTTCCACTTCTAAAACCACTACTCATCCTTCCGTTCGCCTGCTATTTTTACTATCACTACTGAAGCCACTACTCTTTCCCCTCCTCATCTTCCCATCCACTCCTTGCCTCTCTCCCTCCCTCGCCCTTCCTCAATCAACCTGCGGCTACCGGAGACGGACGCCCCCAGCCCTTCTTACTGTACTTCTTGTTCCTTCGCCGGGATGGCTGGCATTACCGAGATTGCTTTCACCTTTAACAGTTATACGCGTAGCACAAAACCCTTTTTACGACGCGGCGTGGGAGTGAGACAGAAGGGACGAGAGAGAGAGAGGGAGAGGGAGACAGGACGGGCTATAGGAGGGGGTGTGGTGTGGCTGGGGTTTGTTGGGTGCAAGGGGACAAAGGGAATGGGAGTTGGTGCAGTGCGGGGAGAAGGCGAGGGTAGGGGAGGAAGGGACGAGCAGGGTGGCTGTGCGTGAGACAGGTGGTAGAGGTGTTGCAGGCAGCAGGTATGGGTGGGGTGTAGGGCAGTAGGTGAGGGTAGTGGTAGTGTTGTAGGTTAGGAGGACGGTATGGGGAGTCTGAGCGAAGGATAAGGTCAGAGAAAGGTAGAAACAGTAATAGGTGAGTAAGGACAGGTGGGTAAGTAGTAAGCAGAAAGTTGCAGAGGTGTGGAGGTGAGACAAGACGCAGCAGCAGCAGGAGGAGGAGAGTCAGGGGAGAGTTGCCGGCGTAGGGAGAGCGTCGGGGAGTAGGGAGATAAGTAGGGGGATATTACGTGCTTTTCCTCGGCCCGTCCGCCTCCCCTCCCCCCTCCCCTCGCGCCATCACTCGCGGGGCAGCCAGGACTCAGGAGCCAGGTGTCGTGGAAAGGGAGGCGGGGGGAGGGAGACGAGTGGGTCGCTACGCACAGTAAATCACGGGGCATTTATCATTACAACATAACTGACATTCCAAAACCAAGCGTGGGGAGGCGTGGGGAAGGGGAAGAGAGGGGCACTGGCGGCGGTGGAGGTACCTGGCAACCTGGGGTGAGGAAGGGGGGGGCAACAGCTGGTGGGCGGCGGGCGGTGGGGCGGGGAAGACACCACCAGACTCACATTGTTACTGCCCATTTTTTTGCCATGATCTTAATTTTGGTGAGTGTGGCGACTTCCTGCGGTGTGACCCGAGCTGGGTTAATGGAGGGGACTGTCCTGTCCTGCGGAGGGGCTAGGCTGGTGGGGCTGCCCTCCCCCTCCTGGGGCGGATGGGGAATGAAGGGAGATACGTGAAGGAGGAATGATTGCTAAGAGTGGATGGAGGCGCCGAGTCACGTAAATATGCTTTGAAAATGTAGGGTTTTTTTTTTTCTTATCGTCATTCAGTGTTTTGAGTACCTGGAGTAAGCAGTGTCTGCGCAGGTGAGCACTCGAGGGTACGAATTTCTCTTCCTTCCTCTGAGCCTCACCTAAAGACAAGATGGGTGTTGTTCTCCCCGAGGCAACGCCACCGACGATATCACTGAGAGAAAATGAGAAGTAAGGGAAAGAAACAAAAGAGGAGAAAATAAGATACAAAGAGGAGAGAGGGAAGGGAAGGAGCCGCGTCGTGTCTGGGTGAGGAGAGGGACGGGCCGCGCCTCGGGCCGCTAAGTAGGGGCCCAAGGCACAGGGCTATGGCCTCTCAGCCGGGACACGGCGGCCACGCTCCCACGGAAGGAGGAGGGGGAGGAAGAGGAGGAGGATGGCAGAGAATCAGCGCACGGAAGGAGAGCAGTGTGGTGGCGTGGCGCTACCCACGAAAGGTATTATACATTGATAACTTTCTTCATTAACCTTTACTTTCACAGCAAAGGTTATATCATACACACACAAAAAAAATCCAGAACCGTCCTCGTCAGTATTGCTACCATGGCAACTAACAACCCTTGGGAGCCTAATGTACAGCCAAGCTTTACATGGAATTAATAAGATGTTACCCTCTGTTCCTCGCCCCCACAAGACACTTCTCGGCCACAAGAAAGTGTTAACGTAAGGTGAAAACCCCCCCTCACCCGCCAGCACATGACACTACAAGCTCGTCCACCATGATCTTCAGACTTCATCACTTTTCATGAGTAGCTCAAGAATAGTTTTCCGCGATTTTTTTTTCAGGAAAATAAAGAAAAGAAAACTAAACGCCAACAATAACGAAAACAAGGCAAAGTAAAGTAACAACAAGCATAAGAACAAGACAAACAAGTAAAACAACTACGAAAACAAGAACAAAAAAGCAAAAACGACAAAAAAGAACCGATAAATAGAAAAAGAAAAAATATAACAATAATACTTCCGTAACCCTTTAATTGGGTTTCACAATGTCATGAGAGAGAGAGAGAGAGAGAGAGAGAGAGAGAGAGAGAGAGAGAGAGAGAGAGTTATTGTGTGAAGGAAAGAAGTAATAGCTTTCATGGCTCGTTTTCTGCCTGTTTGTGTTGTTTCCCCGCTGTTGTTGTTGTTGCTGTTGCTGTTACAACTACAGATTTTAATTGTTCTTCATCGTCGTCATCAATATATTCCTTTTCTTCTCAGCCTCAAGGAAATATAAAATAACTCTTTTTAGAAAATTAAAATTAAAAACAAAACTCCTCTTTCCGAGAAAACAACGTAAAACCTGACACTTCACACTCTTCTACTGAGGATGATGTAAACTCTAGATATTCCTTATTATTGAGAAGGCTATTGTGAAAGAGCTTTCCTGAATCTCATTGGAAGGCAAGCCACGCGCGACGCATCAGGGGAATCTCATCACCCGCATCACAACATCGGCTGTTCCCTCGTCTGTGCATGCCAAGGAAAAAACAACAAAAAATATCTCTTGGTGTTTGAAGAAGGTCAGAAAACATTTGAAGCTGTTGCTGCTGCTCGGCGTCACCTTGACATTCAAAATGGTGTGCCCGTGCTTGCCGGAGTCAGGAGGACCTCGCTCAAATCAAGTTAATTTACACTCTTCGAATTACGGTGTGTTTTGCTTTACTGACACAAAATGGAACATGATATAAAAAGAACCATACAACTTTTAAAAACATGTACTTGACAAATGTTCTGCCCATGACTGGTGGATGAGAACGCCACAACTCTGACTTTTGTACAACTAAACATGCACCGAGTCACACGTTATGAGACTAAAAATTAGCAGCAAAACTTATTCCTGGACCCCCGAGACACACAGCGTGGCAGCGTCAGCAGTGGGTGGTGTTGCCTCGCTGGTGACATTTATTCCGTCCTCACTTACTGGGCAGGAACGCGTGGCTCCCGGGAATGTGTGAGTGAAGCCGATGGTGTGCAGCACATTCTGAGGAACCCCGACCTGGGGCATTGTAATTCTTGTTGACTCTGAAACACAGTTAACATTTACAGTCGTGGCGGGGCAAAGAAACACACAGCGCCTGTGGTATGCAATCATGGAGGGTTCGTGCGTGGGTTCGTGCCGCGGCGGGAGCGCCGGTGCAGGCCGTCGCTGTAAGCTGTGCTCCTAAGCTTCCCCCGATGCTTCAAGGCACACGCGCCTGCAGCCATGACTCGTGATGGCCCAGGCAGACGCTCGCCCGCAGGGCATTCATATGATCTAATCAGCTGGAGCCACAAGTATTCAATAACATGCTTGGAGGAGCGACAAGACTACAGACAATACGGCGCAACAGTCAGCATTAATGCCTTAAAATTAATTATTGAAGGTCACGCCGGTCGCTGGTTTGCGGTAAGGACTTTGGGTTCCCTATTGTCCGCTGTGCGGGCTGCCACACGGCATTTGGGACCTCCAAGAAGGTGATGTTTTCGGTGGGTTTGTTTGTAAGAGATTACACAAATAACTTCCTGCTCCATTTTAACGAAACTTTGTGAAACGTTGTAAACGATGGCCAAGATAAAAATCATTCATATTTTTGGGAACGAGAAAAAACCTGACCGAATGATGGTGAATTTACTGTGTTGTTTTAGTAGAAGTAGTAGTAGTAGTAGTAGTAGTAGTAGTAGTAGTGGTAAAAGCATCAAGCAGGAGTGTCATTATTATTACTACTACATGATTATCAACGATAATCAGTGGATGCTTGAAGCCACAATTGTTATTACAATTATAAAAAAATACAAACTCACGAACAAAAATCTCAACCATAACATTAATTAACCTGGCACAGAGAGATATAAGTAATTACTGTGCTACACCTCGAGGCCTCGACTGATGATGAAAAAACAAGCCAGTGAAAGAAAAAAAAAGTATTGGCCTGTATGTAAGACTTGCTCAAAGGAAAACCTAATATGTGAGTCTGTGAAAATTCGTGGTGACACAAAGAACGAATATAACAAAACATCGTGAGTCGTCTTTCCCAGGGCAGGGCGGCGGGTATGAGCTCCTGGCCCCAGAGACGCGCCTGGCCACACCTCCCACCTGTGCCTCCGCGCGCTCCGCGTCGCTCCCCCTCCCCCCCCCCCCCCCTCTGTACGCACCCAGCCTCAGTCCCCCATTTCTCCCACGGTGTCTGTGTGTGTGTGTGTGTGTGTGTGTGTGTGTGTGTGTGTGTGTGTAGTTACGACTCTCTCTCTCTCTCTCTCTCTCTCTCTTCTTTTTCTTCTTTTTCTTTAAGGGACATTCAGGCTGCCCCATGAGAGCGTCGGTCAGCTGGGCATCTCGGCGGGCGGCAGCGGGGGCCGTGAGGCTGCGGGTCCCCGCGTGCCCAGGTGTGGAGCGAAGGGCTGCCTCCTGCCCGACAAAGGAGGGAGGTTGATACACGCCACCAGGACGTCGGCCAGACAATACTAAGTAGAGCAACACCGTCCTGCACGTTGGGAGGGAGGGAGCGAAAAAGGCAACAAGGCAACAGTGCGCGACTGGGCTTTAGCGGCAGGTTATCATGCAATGAATTCAACACTCCGCCTTTGCACGCTTCGTTCGTGTAATGACCACATTTGTCCCGCTCCCCGCTGTGCCTCTGAGCCGCCGCAGTCACTACTGTGAGAAAGGCTTTACCGTCGAGCCTGCGCCGAGAGTATCACGCCAGGATCATTAGGGCGTAATGACGGGCAGAAACTGGCACTCAGCAAGCACAGCGAGCCAGCCGAGGAGGGTGGCGGTGGGCGGGGCGGGGGGTGAGGGAGGCCAGGCGAGGGGCGGGAGTCCCGTGGGAGCAACACCTCTTGCTGCCCGCTCCAGTTTCCTGCCCGGGGGAGGTGGGAGGACGTGGCACTACGGCAGGTGCGGCTATGACAGCACCAAGTACTTGTTTGATGGGCTGTTAACGTCTAACTCAGATTTGTGTCACTCAATTATGGCGGGGTAGGTGTTGCCAGGGCTTCGTGCACGAAAAACTAGGTTTCACGAAGCTCCTCGACTTTGTCCCAGGTAAAGTGTGGCGTGCACCGCGGTAGACTGAGGGGCTGAGGCAGGCTGGTTAATGCTAGGCTGAGTCGAGGAATGCAGGCTGTGGGGCGTGGGGCCGTGTTGTGTTGCCCGCCACCTCGGCAGCAGCCAGCCACCGCCGTGCACACCAAACTCCTGTCCTCTGTGCACAGGTTTTCTGCTTCCGGCTCAAGTAGTGCGGACGGTGACAATTATCCTCAGCCGAGACTACCGGAGAGGCCGACATGGGGCAGCGGGAGTGTTATGGACTAAGGACGAAGAAACTAGAGCTTAGGGGATTAAAGCGGTGGGAAGGACTGGCCTATAAGGACTAGAACCCCGGGAGCCAATAGGACTAACGGGATGGGAACAAGAGGACACGAGGAGGGGAGGGAGCGGGCCAAGGTGTGAGGGCCATGAGCCTCGTGTGGGAGAGGCTGCCTGGCCCCGCCGCGACGCATCACCACCTGCCCCACAAACCTGCCCTACATACATGCCACAAAAACAGACAAGGTCCACCAGGGGGAGGGACAGAGGGTTTTCTGACCTCCCTCCCCCCACTACCTGCTGTACGTACATTGTTCCTAAACAAACACGCATGCATTTGGCTGAGCGTTTCCAAAGAGCTTCTTATGAGCATCGAGGAGATAGATTTTTATTTACCAGAAAAAATATATAATGGGACGTGCTGGTCACCACAGCTGCGTGCTAGGGTCCAAAGTATTTGCCTTTTTCCTTCAGAGCGTGGCTGTATGAGCAGTGGCGACGGAACAACAGCTGGTACGCCCTCGGCGGGACACGACACCCTCCCGAGTACCACTGGACGCCCCGCTGCTTCAGCAGCAGCAGCAGCCACTTGACTAAGCCATCAGCGAGAGATAATGGAAAATATTGAGCTTCCACGTTAAATAGCACAAGGCTGACGAGCTTACCACGCCTGGGCAGGGCAGCCCCTGAGGTACGCTGAGGCACGCTTAGACTCCGGGACGAAAATGGCACATGATTACGCTGTAGGCTCTGTATTATCAACAAACAATGAAACAAACAAACACCCACGCGCGAGCCGACTTGAGAACAGTGGTCGTGAGAACAGCACGGGAGTAGAAGAGGCCAACAAAGATGTTTTTCAGATTCATTCATAAGAGATGCCTGAGGAGAGAAGCCTTACGGTGCGCGCTATTGCAACGCTGTGCATTACCTCCACGTTCCGGACAAATCAGTGACTCATGAAAACAAGGAGAATCAGACATATTTTTCCGAAGCAGCCGTAGGTGGCGGACGCGAGGAGGCGGAGGGGAGGTGGGGCGCGGCGGTGGCCAGCGGGGCCGTGAGTCATGTGGAGGGGAACACCGTGGGAACAGCGACTGGTCCAGCCACAACCCCTCGGCGGCCGCGGCTCACGGCAAACACATTCACTCTGACCCTTGGCGGCCCAGGAATTTGGGCTTAAGAATATCAGGATGTAAAAATGTGGACACCTGCAGGACCCACACGTGGATGCCTTACGTCCCCTCGCCTTGCCCCCTCCTTCTCCAACTCCTCCTCCTCCTCCTCCTCCTTCCCAGCCCCTTACACACGCTCATCTGTTAAGTGTGGAGTGGAAAGTGTCCTTCTGGTGCCTGTGGGTAAGTTTAAGCACACACACACACACACACTGACACACACACACAACGCTGCTATGAAAGTTTAGGCAAAACTGTTACAAACTCAACGTTTTCAAATAACTTTCTTCCTTGTTGAGCTCATCCTTTAATAAAATCTGCTACACCTGGACCCTTTTTTTTTTATTAAAGGTTAATTATAAAGTTGCCGGCTATACGCACATTTACCCTAAGCAATAATTTACCTCCAAGAGTCTGAAAAGTTCCTTGTATACGTAAAAAGTCTCAAAACAGTTGCGTTCCTTCCTTTTGCTTCTCCTTTACTGAGATTTTCGTCCTTTAAATATGGCGACCTGAAGTAAATCGTATTATCGGGAAATATTAACCGCAGGCATAGCACTTGGATTCCACTTACATTCCTTCATGAAAAAGATACCCTATTCGTGTGTGTGTGTGTGTGTGTGTGTGTGTGTGTGTGTGTGTGTGTGTGTGTGTGAGAGAGAGAGAGAGAGAGAGAGAGAGAGAGAGAGAGAGAGAGAGAGAGAGAGAAAATGAAGTGGTGTCCAATGTCAGTCAGCTCGTATACAAAGAGAGATCCTGGACATACATTTCAGTTTCCCATCTCTTTTCCCTTCCCTCCTCTCCTCCCTTCCTTTCCCCTTTCATACAAGTTTATCAAGGTCTGCATACAGCAACAACAATAACAAAATGGTGTAGTCCAATTACATAATTTTACCGCAACTTCCCGTCATTAGCCAATTTAGTTTACTTGATGCGGCGTATTTACACAATCAACATAAACCGCGGAGCAGATGTATGAAGCGAGGGAGTCAAGGTTAGGTTAGGCCCTGCGGAACGTCACCACCCACAGCGACGGGACCCTCTGCATATCGGGCCGCCATTCCGACTACTTCCCAGCGCCACAGAGAAGATTATCCGGGTTTTAATGGGTGGTTTTCCCGTTCGAGGTGGAAAAGTCAGATAGAACAATCACCAGCATCACTAAAGGGGATTTTACATTGGGCATATTTTCCGCGGATCTTCAGTCAAACCACGATTTCCGCTGGCGTGGTTCTGATATTTCCGTGGTTTTCTGACGTGTCTACCATCTTCCAAAGCTACGATAGATTTCACCGAAGGACGACGGTATCACTCACCATTGTCAGCAGCAGCAATAACAAGTGTATTAGCAGTTCAGGAAAAGCCCAGCAACTACTACGAGAGGCTCTTCAGACAGGCGAAATGAGGTGCCGACACGGGCGAGAATCTGCCTCCCTCCCTGACGCTCTTCGCCTCGTCCAAAGAAAAGCGACAACACAACAAACTTAAGCGTCGCGTGTCAATACCCAGAGAGAGAGAGAGAGAGAGAGGGGGGGGGGGGGGGTATACTTGTTAGACTCCTCAAGTACATCCTTTCACTGCGTAGAGGAATACAACTTTACCTTCAACGCCACCCTTGGGAATACGAGCGTAAAGAAACAAATAAACGAAGTAATATAAGCCTCCCTCTCTCTCTCTCTCTCTCTCTCTCTCTCTCTCTCTCTCTCTCTCTAGACGACTCTTTTGGGAATACACGCATATATATACAAATGGATATAATGAATAAATCCCATACTCTCTCTCTCTCTCTCTCTCTCTCTCTCTCTCTCTCTCTCTCTCTCTCTCTCTCTCTCTCTCTCTCGCAGGTGGCACCATGGTTGTCCCTTTTACTGAGGGTCCGCGGGCAAGCAGCGGGTGGTGGACACGTCTCAAGGAAGGTGTGGGGGGAAAGGACGGAAGGAGAAGGAGGAGGGTAGGAAGGAAGGGGGGAATGAGGAAAAGGGGAAGAAGGGAGAAAGGGGAAGAGAGGAGAGAAGAGCGAAGGAAGAGGGGAAGAAAGGGGAGAGAGAGAGAGAGAGAGAGAGAGAGAGAGAGAGAGAGAGAGAGAGAGAGAGAGAGAGAGAGAGAGAGAGAGAGAGCACAACGCCAGCCGAGTGTGGTGGGAATCTGAAGGAGGAGGAGGAGGACGGGGAAGAGGAAGAGGAGGAAGAGGAAGAGGAGGAGGGGTATGGGGGTGAAGTGCTGCGGTAATCCGACGCTGTAGTAAACCAATAAACCTGACGCCGGTGCACCATTAAAACAGGTTTGTGACACAAGGGGAACTTTACCAAAAATTGAGAGGAAAATGGGGAAGGCGAGGAAAAAAAAAGTAGGGGGAGGGAGGAACCACACACACACACACACACACACACACACACACACACACAGGAGGAGAATAAATGGCAGTGTGGAATGCCTGTCTGGTTGTGTTAGCGTTGGAAAAGGTACGAGTTACACTTAAGTGGTGACGACAGCTTTGTGTGTGTGTGTGTGTGTGTGTGTGTGTGTGTGTGTGTGTGAGAGAGAGAGAGAGAGAGAGAGAGAGAGAGAGAGAGAGGAAGGGATTTAAGAAGTCAGCGGTGCGTTGGAGCGTTAAAAAATGTAGTTAAATTATGGAAGAGTAAAGACAAAACGTATTAAACTGTGGGAAAATTGCCGCTCTACTGGGAAAGGGATGTACCAGGAAGTGTTCGTACGTGGATGTTTAGTTACTGGGAAGGGGATATACCAGAAGGTGCTGCGTAGATACCGGTGAATGCGTCAATTACTATACTGGAGGGCAGGTTCGGTTAGGTGGAGGTGAGGAAATACTGATAAGAAATGTGGTACTTTTATGATTAGCTACTTTTATAGGAAGGATGTTTTTACTTATAGTTACTAGGAAGGGGATATACCAGTGCTGCGTAGATACCGGTGAATGCGTCAATTACTATACTGGAGGGCAGGTTCGGGTTAGGTGGAGATTAGGAAATACTGATAAGAAATGGGGTACTTTTGGGGGTAAGTTATTTTTATATGAGTGTTGCGTAATACAGGTGACGAAATGCCGATAAAAACTGCAGTACTTTTTTATTAGTTATTTTTAAAGGTCTAGCGTAATAAGATGAGAAAATACTGACTAGAATTGCAGTACCTTTTTTGGTTAGTTAATTTCAAAGGAGCGGTGCGTAATACAGATGAGGAAATACCGAAAATGTTCTACTGAGGATGTGTGGGGTGTGCTGGAGGGTTAAGTTAGGGGAATGTGTCTTGTGGGGAATAGGAACAGAGTATACTGGGTCTGCGAAATACTGGGAAGGGCGAGAGATGAAATGGTGTAGCGTACTGGTGACGTCTTAAAACTAAAACCGAGTGCTTGAAGAGTGGAATTAACTATGGGTGTAAGTGTACTGGGAAGTTGTGACAGACTATAATGGATTTGTAACACTGGGAAGGGGGGGATAAAGTCTGCCACAGTGTTATGTTAGCGTTGTGGGTTGTGGTCTACTGGGGGAGGAAGACCTGGATACTAGTAACGAACCTGAGTAGTCTGTTTCCCACGAGATGGCGCTGAGCCTCACGTACCTGGAAAGAAAGACAAAAGTGCATCAGTATTTGTAGTTCAGGTGATGGTGGCGAGAGGAAACTGGTCACTACAGGAGGAGGAGGAGGAGGAGGAGGAGAAGGAGGAGGAGAAGGTAGTTACAGTAGGACGAGGTATAGAGGGAAAGCAAGGAAGATAATAAGGAAGAAGAAGGGAAGGAAACATGGAATACCAGTGAGGGAGTAAGGGAAAGGAATGATGAGAAGGGAGGAAGGAGGAGAGGATGTTACGTGTGGTGGAAGTGAAGGGAGGAGGAGGAGGAGGAGGAGGGGGTCAGTGGTGTTTCTCGCTCCCATGTAAATAAAACAGAAGCACCGGCCGGCCTGCCTTCCCACGGCCGCCGCCCCTCCCCTCCCCACCTTTCCGCCCCGCAGCTGGTCGCCCCCCTCGCGCCCCCCCTGCCTCCTCGCCCTCCCCTCGGCAGTGAAGGGCGTTACCAGGGTCCTCGTGCGCACCAAGTCCTCTGCCGACGCGCCTCAGAAGGTAAAATCTCCGTAAATGACGTTCACTTCTCCCATAAAGGACTTCAGGTAGGCACTCACTCCTCCCTTTTCCTCTCCTTTTCCTCCCTCTCTCCTCCAGAACCAACCGATACCCAGAGTGTTCTCCCTTTTCCATCAATCTTCCTTTTCCTCTCCCTCTTCCTCCACATCTCCACCTCCAGTACTTTTCCACCCCACCGTCCCATATCATTGCCGTTCTTTCCTTTTTCTTTGTTTCTCCTCTTATCTCCTTACCAGGTTGAGGCAGACCCATGATTCCCATTCGCAGTCTTCTACCATCGCCTTGTGTCTTTTTTATTATCTCGATCGCTTTCTGTTCCCTACATACATACATACACACATACATACATACATACACTCATTCCTCTCTGAACCTGGATGTGTGAGGTATATGGGGGCGTGAGATGACTAAGAAGAGTGAAATACATAATGTGGGTGGAAATATGTGGATGTAAATATAATGTGGATGTAAATTACGTCATGGATGGGATGTGGATAAAGGGTACGTAAAGTGTGAAAGAATTACTGGTATCCTTACTCTTACAAATTTACTCATTCCAATATATATCCTTACATTCACTTCCCTACTATTTCCTTATACTCACTTCCGCTGTACTCACCACTATACTTCTCTTACTCTTCACTACATCTTTAAACTCACTCTTCCGTTACGCAGTTCAGAATTCCTTTGTTTCCCGCGCGATACATTTTTCTACACCTTCTCTTTTATCTCTGTATCTACATTCATCCTTTCCCTCCTCTACACAGTCTATCTTTACCTAATCCTTCTCTTTTCTACGAACTCTACACAGATCTTCTTTCTCAGTTATATTCTTTACACTAACTCTCTAAAGTCATTCATCTCTTCCAATAGTCTATCTAACCCTTCTCTCTCCCACCAACTCTATATTAGTCTTCTCTTCCACATTCCCGCTTTTGAAAATAACTCCCCCTCTCTCTATATCATTCATCTTTTCATTACATCTCACTCGTATCTATAAAGTCCAATATCACCAAAGCTATCTTATCCTTCCCTCTATCACAAGTTCTATATTAATCTTCTCACCCACATTCCCGCTCTTAAATAACTCTCCCTATCTATATCATTTACCACTTCATCATAATCCCACTCAAATACTCCATTATCACCTCACCTTCATCACGCATTCTAATCATCAAACAGGACTTATACGGAGCTCCTCTCTTCCCCTCTCACTCTTGCTCTCCTTCCCCATCAGCATCCTTCTCTTTCTCCCCACCATCAGAATCTTGCAAGCATCACGAACGTCTTCTGTATAATCCCGTTCCTTCGTACATCCCTTCACCCACCACACCACGGCACCTCTCCCACTCTTCCTCAGCATCCTTTTCACTTCTTCCTCAAACTCTCATCCCGCACGTCTTCTTTATAGTTCCTCTCTTTCTCACTTTCCGCTACCGACCACATCACAGCATCTCTTCCTCTTCTTCAGCATCCTTTTCACCTCCTCACAATCTTACCTCCACAACCCTTTACCCCGCATTCCCACCCTCCAACACGCCTCCTTACCCATGACATCCCTTTCTTCCATACATTCCTCCACCCACCACACACCATCACCCTTCTTCCTCCTCAGCGTCATTTCCTTCCTCCGCAACAACTAAACTCCCAGCATCCAGCCGGCACACAGTAGCGGCTTTCCCAGCGTATCAATTTATCTCGGCTCGTGTGTCCTTGGCCTTATCAGATTATATTATTCTTGAGGGCGTAGCGGTCAGACGAGGAGGCTCAGACAGCGAGGCAGGAAGTGGCGGGTGTGAATGGGTGAGTGAGAACCGGAAGGAGAGACTGAGGAAAGTTTTGCGCCGCCCTCTCTTGGTAAGCGATGGGGTGGCGTAGGCAAGCAGTGGTGACGAAGAATTTTGACATTTCAGCGCCCAAGATCACCTATTTGACGAGGCTTTCGGAGGAGTTTGAGGCGTTTCCAGCGGTAGTTTAATGACCCTGGTGGTAGTTTGACCCTTCTTCTGTACCAGGAACCTAACCTAACCTAAAGAGGACCCGACTGATCTTCTTTTTGACCTTTGGAAGTAGTTGAAGTGAGGTGTGGTAGCGACTGAGAATACCGACAATTGGCCCGTATTTTCAGACGCGTTCGGCTCTCTCAACAAATATTTCGAAAGATCAGAAAGAAAATAAGTTGGGTTCTCATGAGTGTTTTTCACATTCATTTTTTTTACAGCAGAGGAGACAGTGCAAGGGCGTAAAAAAAAAAAAAACATTAATGAAAAAAAAGCCCGCTACTTACTGCAGAGAGCTGATCAAACCATCACTAGGCTCATAAAACAACCCATGGAAATACCCGCAACCTCTACGAAAGCCTTATTAAATCTGGGTGTGTGAGAACCGAAATGTTTGAAAATTTAGACCCTGGGTATTCGGCAGTAAATGAACTATGTGGCAATTTATTACAGAGTTACAATAATATTCAAACTATAGTTCACTCGACGTAGTTATGCACCTTTGATCCAATATACACTTGACAGTCCTATTAGCCTCGTCCTTCCCTCCAATAAAGTGTGTATTTCCACCCTGACCATAAATGTTACAACCTATAAATATGTATCATTAACCTGGCTCTCCTGACATACCTTCTATTTATTTTCTAGAAGTGCTTAACGAGCTTTTTGTTTTGTTTATGCGCTTAGTTAGTTCCAGCACTGCAAAAATAAATAAATAAAATAAAAGAGAATCATAGTTTATCTTACACGGAGTCGTCAAGAGTTTCATCACACTTCTACACTTCAACTCGCGACCAAGAAGAATGAATATAGCAAGGCCTTGGAACAGAGTGCGTAACAGGGATCAATGTCCACTGTCCCTCGCCATGCATACGCCGGAAGAGCTGAGGGAGTTGCGTTTGGTATCATTTTTATTCTCCTTTCTTTCTGTTTCTCTTACTTTATTTGCTTCTTCTTGTTATCCTATTTTTTCCTCTTGTTATCCTGCTTATTCCCCTTTGTCTTCGTCTGTCTAAATCTTTGTTGTTATTGTTCCTGTTGATGATGATGTACTTGTTCTTCTTTTACTTATTCATTTACTTTTCCTTTTTTTTTCTTCTTCATCTTCCTTCTCTTCCTTTTGTTTTTGTTCTTGTTCTTGTTCTTCTATTTCTTTCTATCTTCCTTCTTCCTCTTCTGCATCTTCTTCTTCTTCTTCTTCTTCTTCTTCTTCTTCTTCTTCTTCTTCTTCTTCTTCTTCTTCTTCTGCATCATCACCTTCTCCTTCTCCTTCTTCTTCTTCTTCTTCTGCATCATCACCTTCTTCTTCTTCTTCTTTTTCTTCTTCTTGGCTTGGGCGTGGAATTGGCGGCCGTGTTTTCGATCTCACTTCGGCGTCGGGGTCACAGCAGCGTCCGTGTCCGTGGCCTTTGGTGGCGGCTCAGGACAGGAGGGAGGGAAGCAGAGGAGGGCGGCAGAGAGGGAGTGATTGATGCAGTGAAATGAACTGTGTGATTGAGAGCGCGCCAGTGATTGATGGGAAGTGAGGGAAGAAGGGACAGACGAGTGAGTGAGTGAAGAATGAGTGTAGGAGTGAGTGAGTAGGTGAGTGAGAGATTGAATGAGTGCCAATGTGAATAATGAATGGCCGAGTGAGTAAGTGAGTGTCAATGCAAATAATAAAGTGAAAGAGCAAACTGTTTGAATAAGATGACTTTAGACTCGTTAATTAATAGAGCGCCGCCGGTGGCTGACTGACTGACTGACTGACTGACTGACCCACCGACTGACTGACTGACTGACTGACTGACTTCATGACCCACCGACTGACTGACTGACTGACTTCATGACCCACCGACTGACTGACTGACCGAGTGACTAAGAGCAAGGGAGTGAGTGAGTGAGTGAGTGAGGAGTGAGCAAGTAAAGAGGCAATTAGAAGCTGGAGTGTTTGATTAACTAACACGGACTTACACACAAACACACACACACACACTGAGCCGCGATGACGGTTTAGTATGGAAGAAGAAGAAGAAGAAGAAGAAGAAGAAGAAGGCTCGTATCGTCAACACTACTAATTTCTCTCCCATTCCTCCTCCTCCTCCTCCTCCTCCTCCTTTCCCTCCTCCTCCTCCTACTATTTAATTTCCTTCCTATACACACACAGGAATGCTCACAGGACATCCTTTTCATTCTTCCTACGCACGCAGTCCTCCCAACAACCCTTCCTCATGACTTCTGTACAGGTCAGAAGAAAAATCGGTCAGGGGGTTCGAGGAAAGGACAAAGTTCTCGTTAAAGGTCAGGACGAGGGTCGTGAAGAGTCGTAGAGTTCGCAGAAGAGGTCACTGGTTTGCGGGTTGCGTCTTAAAGGTCAGAGGGATTATATGGTTATGCGGAAAGGTCGGTTGGAAGGGCAGTGTATGGGCGGTGAGGAGGGAGGGAAATAAGTCACGGAGGGAGAAGGTTATGATTGGTGAGGTCAGAACGTGTCCACAGAAAAGGTCAAAAGGAAAGGAGAGGGAGAAAAAGATGAGAAGGAGAGAATGAAGAAGTGGATTAGTGATAGATTAGAGAATGGATGATGAGAGTAGAGAAGAGGGAAAGGATGCTGATAGTTAGATAGAGGATAGAGATAGATAAGAGTTGAGAATGAAAGTGAGAGTGAGAAAGGTATTGAAGGAGTGAGAGTTGAGAAGGTGAATATGAAGAGCTGGATAAGAGAATGCTGAAAGTGAGTGGTGAGTGTGGTGACGAAGTGGTGCTGGTGATGCTATTGTGGTGAGGGTGGTAAGTGTGGTGAGTGAAAGTGGTGAAAGTGATGAGTAAGGAGTAGTGGTGATGTGGTGGTGGAATGAGTGGTGGAGGAATGAAGAGGGGAGAGGGGGGGGGGGGTCTCGTCATCAGCTGTGTGTATATGGTGTAGTGGTGGTGGTGGGAGGGGGGGGGGGTCGTCAGGTGAGCGGGGGTTTAAGGTGCCGGGTTCACAGGTGTTAGGCACAGGTGTTGGCCCAGATTCTTCACTATTCATAATTTTACACGTAGAAAGAGCAACAAAATTAAAAAGAGAAAAAAAAAAATGAGGTCGAATGGGATAAGAGGAGAAAAGAGAAGAGAAAGGACCCACAACCTCACCACAACCTCACCCTTAAGCTCACCCTACCCTCTCCCCTCCCTTCCCCTCAGTCACCCTTGCCCAACCACCCTATAACTGTATGCCACAAGCCTACACACCCACGCCCTCCACAAAGCCTTTCCTCATTCCTATGCCGCGCGCGTCACACCGAAACATTCATTCATTCCACCTCAAGACAAAAGACTAAGGGGAAATAATGACCGTGTTGGGGCGTGCACACGTGACCCCTTACACGCCTCTCCCCGCCCCGGACATCAACGCCTTCAACAAGAATCCACAGTCGCCGCAGCTGCCCTCAAGGATCTTCCGGCGCGGTCAGTCATGCACGGCCTCTCCGCCTCCGTGACTGATTCTCGGGAAAGGGGAAATGCGTACCTTCCTTTTCTCCTCCTTCCTTTATCCCCCAATAACCTGCGTAGTCATTATCATTCCCTTCAATTTCCCTGTTTCCTCCCATCTATCCTTCTGGCCCACCCGCTCCCATCCTTTGCAGTCCTTCCCTCCTTCCTTCACTTCCTCCATTTATTCTTCCCTTTATCCTCAATAGCCTCCGTAGTCCTGTACTTTTCATTCAATTTCCCTGTTTTCTCCCATATATCCTTCTGGCTCTCCCGCTCCCATCCTTCGCAGTCCTTCCATCCTTCCTTCACTTCCTCCATCCATCTGTTCTTCCTTTTATCCCGAATAGCCTTCGTAGTCCTGTACATTCCCTTCAATTTCCCTGTTTCCTCCCATCTATCCTTCTGGCCCTCCCGCTCCCATCCTTCGCAGTCCTTCCATCCTTCCTTCACTTCCCCCATCTATTCTCCCCTTTATCCCCAATAGCCTCCGTAGTCCTGTACATTTCCTTCAATTTCCCTGTTTCCTCCCATCTATCCTTCTGGCCCTCCCGCTCCCATCCTTTGCAGTCCTTCCCTCCTTCCTTCACTTCCTCCATCCATCTGTTCTTCCTTTTATCCCGAATAGCCTCCGTAGTCCTGTACATTCCCTTCAATTTCCCTTCTACCTTCCATCTATCCTTGCATGGCCTTCCCGCTCCCATCCTTTGCAGTCCTTCCCTTCTTCCTTCAATTCCTCCATCCATCTGTTCTTCCCTTTATCCCCAAGAGTCTACGTAGTCCTGTTACATTTCCTTCTCTTTCCCCGCTTCCTTCCCTCCATCCCTGTGCCAGCTAACTTTCCCCACTTCCATCCTTTATTTAGTCCATTCTATAACTTGGTAAATCCACGCTCATTTTCCAGGTAACTTTGCGTGCATAACATTTCCCCTCTCTACTTTTTCTTTTTTCTTTCCGTTTATTTTTACTTTAAATCTATTGCTCCTTCCCTTCCCTCCGTCCTTTTTTTTCCCATCTATCCAAGACTTTCCTTCCCCTAATAGCCTGTACAATCCTTTATGTTCCTTTTACTCTCCCTGCTCACTTTCATCTATCTTTATGCCAGATATCCTTTCTCACTCCCATCCTTTGCACTTCTTCCCTCCGTCCTTCAATTTCTCCATCTATCCATCATTTTCCTTCCCCAATAGTCTGCATAATCATTTACATTCCCTTTGCTCTCCCTGCTTCCTTTCATCCTCCCTTTTGGTAGCTATCTTTTCTTACTTCCATCTTCGACGTAGTTCTTTCCCCTCTCTGCTTTCCCTCCTTCTTTTCCGTCCCTTCCTTGATCGTTTTTTAGTAACCTCCTTTTCGGTCAAACAATCCTCACCCATGCACTGCTTTCCACTCCACTAACCTGACTGTACCTTTGCTTCCACATCCACTTCATTATTCCCTCTCTCTTATCCCATCCACTTTCCTTCCACACTATTGGCCCTCCCCTTAACCATCTTCCCGTCCTCCTCTTCCTCCCCATTAACACAGGTCCTCATCCTTCTCCCCTTCATCTTACTTTCTCCCCGTTCATCTTATACACTTTCCTTCAACCGGTTTGGCCCTCCAGTTGACCATCTCCCCATCCTCCTCTTCCTCCCCATTATCACAGGTGCTCATCCTCTTCCCCTTCATCTAACCCTCCCCCCCGCCCCTCTTCCCCCCGTCGCCCAGGCCTGCATCTCTTCCCGGAAGGTTCTCGCAGCCTCCCAGCAGTCTCCCATTACGTGTCTAGCCGCGGAGGGAACCACAAAACGCCATTCCGCGAAGGGTAGAGGATGACGAGGCGCTTGGTGGAGTGGACGACTATGAGGGGATGGTGATAGGCGGATGTGATGGGCAGCAGAAGGTGGAATGGTGGTAGTGTGTGGTGTGAAAGGTAGATGAAGATGATGAGGATGATGATGATGTGTGTGTGTGTGTGTGTGTGTGTGTGTGTGTGTGTGTGTGTGTGTGTGTAAATAAATGGTGATAGGCTGCGGGCGTGGAATGATGAGGGTGTATGTATGTTGGCATGAGGGTATGAGGGTACCAGCGTAGGCTAGAATGAGGGTCGGTGGTAGTGGCGATGAGGGTGGAGGTGGGTAAGCCTGAGGCAGCTGGCGCGGGCAAGGATAAGGGTACTGGAGAGGAAAGAAAGGAGAGAGGGTGGAGAGAGAGGGAAAGATTCAGGGGATAGTAGGCCATGGATAGAGAGAGAAAAGAGAGGTAGGGATGAGGGCGGCTGGATAGGGAGGAAAAGACAAGGGTGTGGAGGGAGATAGATAGTGACAGACAGGCAGACAGACAGACAGACAGAGCTTCATTAACGCCGAGTAGAGGACGTGGGGAACAGAGTTAATGAGCCTCCCTTACCCTTCCCTTCCTCCCTCCCCCTCTCTGCCAGGTGGCCACGGCTAGACGGGACGTGAGGAGGAGGGGAGAGGGAGGGGTGGCACTACTCCCCCTCTTCCATGACCCCTGTTCCTCTCCTCTCTAGGCCCCTAAGTCCCTGGCGGTCATGGCAGGGCAGGTATGCAAGACGGGCCCCCGAGCACCAGAACCGCCGGAAATTGATGCATCTTATCCAGGTGAGAGGAGGGATCATAGGCTGCTCAGGTAACGGGCAGGTAACGCTTGGTAGATAAGGTCAGACCCTACGTAAAAAAGGGATGCGCATCACGTGTGGCTGCTGCGGACTTTTGTTTACTGAGTGAGTGAGCCTTTGCCTACACTTCACACAGACAGGGAAAAAAAAAGTCCACCCCAGACCAGACACCACCGATATGATTTAACCAGAGCAGCACCAGAAGTAGTAGTAGAATAGCAGTAGTAGTAGTAGTAGTAGTAGTAGTAGTAGTAGTAGTAGTAGTAGTAGTAGCAGTAGTGGTGGTGGTGGTGGTTACTGTTGTTGTTGTTGTTGTTGTTGTAGCAGTAGATAGTCATAACACCACCCCCACCCCAACCCCAACCCCCACCCCACCCCAACCCCACCACCATCACCATCACGCCCCCGTTCCCACCCCCACCCCCACCAGGCTGTCTGTGGCCCCTTCCCCTTCCGCCTAATGGGTCCCTCGGCGAAGGCTCGTGCCAAGACAGCAATCTTGGCAAACACACACACACACACACACACACACACACACACACACACACACACACACACACACACACACACACACACACACACAGCTCATCCAATGTTACTTAAGAGCATGATGACTTTGATGATGTAGCTACAAATAATAACATAAGAAAAATAACACGCCACAAAAATCAATAAACAATAAACTACTTGGAATGCCACCCCTTGTCGTTGCTGTTATTGTCGTCGTCGTTGTTGTTATTGTTGTTGTTGGTGTTGTTATTGTTGGTGTAATTAATGCATCAACAGGTGTTCGAGGCCAAGAAGGCGTCAGAGGAGTTGTCAGGAGCCTCGAGACGCCGCCCACCTGGAAAGTCTTAAGGAGGAGGAGGAGGAGGAGGAGGAGGAGGAGGAGGAGGAGGAGGAGGAGGACAGTGATCTTAGCGGAGTGGGTTTTGGGGAGGGAAGAGGGGAGTGTAAAGCCTAGCAACGACAAGGTAGGGAAGGAAGGAGGAAGGAGGAGAGAGGAGAAGGGGAGAGGAGGGTGTGAGACTCAGGAAGGGAAGAGTGAGGGATGAGAGGGGAGGTTAGGGTACATTTTTAGCGAGGGAGAGACAGGGGAGAGGAGAGGGGTAGAGGAAGCTTAGATAGGGGAGAGATAGGGGGGGAAGGGGAGGTATCTTTTTCAGCGAGGGAAGAGGGGAGAGGAGGGGATATAGGAGGCTTGCTATGAGAGAGAGGGGGGGGGGGGGTGATGGTAGGTGGTATACATTTTCAGCAAGTAAGGGAGAGGGGTGATGGGAGGGTATAGGAGGTTCAGTGGGGGAGGAATGACGGGTGGAGAGGGGTGCGGGGAGGAGGTACATGGTTCGGTAGGGGAGGAGTGAGGGGTGAGGAGAGGGGACAAAGCCTGGCTAGACGAGTTGGGGATTAGACTCAGTAACGAGGTGGAGTGAGAGGCTGGGGAGTGAGGGAGAAGATGGGGATGACGGAGGGAGGGGGTGGTGGAGTGAGTTCAGAGAGGACAAAAAGGATGCAAGAAGATATGGCAGGAGAGGGGGGGCAGGAGATGGACGTGAGGGGCTGGAAGGAGGGGAAGACCGGGAGGGGATGGTAGAGGGAGTTGAGAACAAGAGGAATGCACAAGATTACAGCAGGAAGGAGGAGGGAGGGGACACAGTGAAGGGTGAGGGAGGGAGGGAAATGGATGGGGATGAGAGAGAAATAGAGGAGAGGTAGGTGAGGAAGGGATGGGGTTTAGTGAGGAGTAGATGGGTACACAAGGATATGACGAAGGAGAGAAGGGGAAAGAAGGGGCTGAGTGAGGATTAAAGGAGGGGATGCAGAGTGAGGGAAAGGAAGGATATGGCAATGAGGGACGAAGGAGGGAAGGGGAAGAAAGGGGCTGAAGGAGTTGAGTGACGGGAAAAGGAGGGGAAGATAAGAGGTGAGGGAGTTCAGGTATGGAGGAGGGAGACGGAAGAGCGAGTTGAGGAGAAAGCATCAGACCATTGAGGAACGAAGGAAGGAAGAAGGAAGGAAGGAGATGAAAGAGGAGGAAAGAAGGGGAAGGGGAGGTGAAGGAGTTCAGATATGGAGGAGGGAGACGGAAGAGAGTTGAGGAGAAAACATCAGACCATTGAGGAACGAAGGAAGGAAGAAGGAAGGAAGGAGATGAAAGAGGAGGAAAGAAGGGGAAGGGGAAGTGAAGGAGTTCAGATATGGAGGAGGGAGACGGAAGAGAGTTGAGGAGAAAGCATCAGACCATTGAGGAACGAAGGAAGGAAGAAGGAAGGAAGGAGCTGAAAGAGGAGGAAAGACGGGGAAGGGGAGGTGAAGGAGTTCAGATATGAAGGAAGAAGACAGAAGAGCAGGCTGAGGAGAAATCATTAGACCATTGAGGAACGAAGGAAGGAAGGACATGAAAGAGGAGGAAAGAAGGGGATTGGAAGGTGAAGGAGTTCAGATATGAAGGAAGAAGACGGAAGAGCAAGCTGAGGAGAAAACATCAGCTCGTCAGCCGTCAGTGACCGTCTGGCGGCGGCGACGTGGACTAAGGATTTCTGTCACCGAGCGGCGGCTGTCGGCTTGGCGGCCCCACACGCCTCCTTTGAGCAGGTTCAGGTTTAGCGGTGGGTGTGCGGTGGGTCGGGGGAGGGCGGGGCAGCACGGGGAGGAGAGGGAAGACTCGGGGCGGGGCGGGGCGGGGCGAGGCGGGGCGGGAAAGTGAGGAAGAGACGGAGGAGGGGTAGGAACGGGGCCACATTTGAATAATCAATACTCGCACCGTCTTGAGAGTTCCGGGAGGTGGCAAGAAGTAACTGCCGCATCAATTTCCTTATTACATCCTCCTCCCTTGTCCCCTGGGAGTCCTGGCCCCCTCGTTCTCGTCCTTCGCTCCTCCTCTTCCTCCACCTTCTCCTCCCAACCTCACCAGAAGACAGACACCCGACAAGGCTTAGGAAGTTGTTGCCTTCGCGTGAAAATAAAAATTACAAAAACGCCCAGAATATTGGAGTTTCACGACCTTCACGTCACTCCACAGAACAGACACAACACCATCAACCTCTGGGGCAAGGAAGTGTTCAAGCGAAAGGATACGAACGAGGAGTCCTTCCACGGAGCCTCCTGAAACATCTTCCAATCCTGCTGGTGACGGTCAGGGAGGGGAGGGGAGGCGAGGAGGTGGTGTGACCTGTCGTGGTGTCGTGGTTTGGAAAGGCGCGGTGCCATCACGACCCAAGACACACCGAGGAGTACCGTATCTGTTGCCAAAGAACGAAACTCTTGCCTCGAGGGACATATTGAGACACAAGATGGAGGAGGAGGAGGAGGAGGAGGAGGAGCAGAATATAAAATATGGACAAGGTAAAAAAAAAATGTGGTGAGGGGAAATCCTTGAGGGTAAACTTTGTGATGAAAAAATGTCGAAGAAAGTTTGTGCACGAGGGTGAAGGCGAGAGCTGAGAATACCGAGGATTGTTAATTGACTATCCTCATGCATACTTAATGAGCCCCGACACACACACACACACACACACACACACACACACACACACACACACACTCAGAGTTGACGTTCGGCATCATAAACGTGTTACAATGATCTTTAATATTCTGGTGGTGCTACAGGCAATGTCACCTCCACTAAAATCACACCACCACCACCACCACTATCAATACAACTACCACTACCACAATCACCATCACCCTCTACCACCACTGTCCTTATTTACACATTACGACAACCACCACCACTACCATCCCATACTACCACTATCCTCACCACCACCACCACCATCACCACCACACTCTACCACCACTGTCCTTATTTACACACTACCACAACCACCACCACTACCATCCCGTACTAACCCTACCACAATCCCTACCCCCACCATCCTATCTCCCCTCCTTCATCTCATCATCTCCCCATCACAATCACCCCCACCATAACCCCTGTCACTACCTCACACCACCACTGCACCACCACCACCACACCACCACCACTACCAAAACCTCTTCCATCCTCACCACCACAACCACCACAACCACCACCACCACCATCATCACCACCGCCGCCGCCACCATCTCAACTCCTTCACCATCATCAATTTCAGTAAAAACAGCAATTAAACCCACTTGAGAGAGAGAGAGAGAGAGAGAGTAAAAACCTGGAGGGCTGGTAAGTGAGGGGAGTGAGAGGGAAGGGAACGTGGGAGATGAACAGTGAGTGGGAGAAAGAGGAGAAGAGGAGGAAGGAGGAGGAGGAGGAAGAGGAGAAGGAGGGAGATTAGTGCTGGTAAGAGAACAAAGAGAAGAAACCGAAAAAAAAGGGGAAATGCGACCCCAGAGAAGGAGGAGGAGAAGGAGGGGAGGAGGAAGAAGAGGAGGAGGAGGATCAATAATAGGTAAAAATAGGATGTGGAAAAAGAAAAGAACAAAAGAATATGAAGTGGGAATGAAAGAACAAAGAGAAGATAAGAGATGAAGAAAAGGAAAACAAGAGGAAGGAGTTAGGGGAAGCAAGTGGAATGAGGAGGAGGAGGAAGAGGAGGAGGAAGAGGAGGAGGAAGAGGAGGAGGAGGAGGAGGAGGAGGAGGAGGAGGAGGAGGAGGAGGAGGCTGACCCTTGACTGTCTGTGTCTGTAGCCTGGGGCGGTCCTACAAGTGTCTACCCATCTCCTTCACCTCCCATTCCCTTCCCCCTTCCTCTTCCTCCCCCTCCCTATCCCTTATCCTTCTGCCAGCCCTTCGCAGCGCCGCCCCTTCGCCCTCTTCAGTCCCTCCACTCTTCCAACCTTCTTCCCTTCCTCCTCCTTCATCCTTACCCTTTAATCGTCCCTCCCCCCCCTCTCCACTCCTCCCCCAACCACCCATCTCCTCACCCTCGTCTTTGTTGCCGCCTTTCCTTTTAACTCAGCCCACAACATCCTCCATTACATCCCTTCCCTCCCTCCTTCCTCCATTACCTTCGCCCTCCTTCCCTCCCTCGACATCCTCTCTCTCCTTCCTCTACTTTCTCTCCCACACTTTTTTCCCTTCCACTTTCATCGCATCCCACGACATCCACACCAAACCCTTCACCCTGATCCACCACATCCTTCTCACCCCTTCCCCCGCGCCCCGTCACTCCGTCAGGGCGTCAGGAATAGCACCGCCTCGCCCCCCTTCCACGTCCGCCTCCCCCTCCCGTACCCCGCCTGATCCCTGACCTGGCGAGAAGCACGAGTGGCGAAGGTGGTGACGCGGGTGAAGATGAGAAGCAAGGGCGTGCGAGGGAACAGTGAGATGGACGTGAAGGAAGTAAGTTAGCGTGGGAACAGACAGACAAGAGAGAGAGAGAGAGAGAGAGAGAGAGAGAGAGAGAGAGAGAGAGAGAGTAGAAGGACAGGGATGATTGCGTTGCGGGCGTAAGTTCTGGCTATAAGGAAGGAAAAGCGGTAAAGTTAAAGGGACAAAGGAGTAAGTTACATCGTCGGGAAGTGTGGGTGTACGGAGAGCACAGAGGGCGAGGTGAGGAGGAAGAGATAAGAACAAGAGAAGGGAAGAAGAGTGAATGAAGGAACACCAAATGGCAGGGTAAAGGTAGGAGCGATGATGGCGTGAAGAAGGGCAGAGGACGGAAAAAAAAAAAAAAAAAAAAAAAAGTACGAGCTAGGAAGGCAGGATTAGGAAGCGAAGGATCGGAAGAAGAGAATAGAAGAGCGAATGAAGGAATAGCAGATAGCAAGATAAAGATAGTAGCGAAGGTGGCGTGAAGATGGGGAAAAAGGGGAGAGAAACAGGATAAGGACAAGGGAGGCAAGGTTAGAAGGCGAAGGAAGGAAGGAGAAAAGTAGGGAGGGAAGATGACGTAAAGAAGGGGTCGAAGGGGAGAGAAGGTAAGGAAGGGCAAGGGAAGCAGAGTTAGGGAGGAAGGGTCAGGGAGGAGATGGAGGGTTGGAAAGCGAAGGAAAGAAGGAGGGAGGGAAGATGACATAAAGAAGGGGTAGAACGGGAAAGAAACAGGGTACGGAAGGGCAAGGGAAGCAGAGTTAGGGAGGAAGGGTCAGGGAGGGGATGGTGGGAAGGAAGATAAGGTAAAGAAGGGGAGAGATACAGGGTAAGGAAGGGCAAGGGAAGCAGAGTTAGGGAGGAAGGGTCAGGGAGGGGATGGAGGGAAGGAAGATAAGGTAAAGAAGGGGAGAGATACAGGGTAAGGAAGGGCAAGGGAAGCAGAGTTAGGGAGGAAGGGTCAGGGAGGGGATGGATGGAGGGAAGATGACGTAAAGATGGGGTAGAAATAGAAAGGAAGAGAAACGGTAAGGAAGGGCAAGGGAAGCACAGTTAGGGAGAAGGGTCAGGGAGGGGATGGAGGGTTGGGAAGCGAAGGAAGGAAGGAAGGAAGAAGTGGTCAGGGAGGGGATGGAAGGCAGGAGGCGTCGTCGTGGTTAGCGGCTGTGACGATGGCGAGGAAGAGAAGACGTGCTTGGAATACCGACTTACGAGGCGAACGGCGGCAATGAATATATCAGAGTGGAGGGAGGCACAGTGACGATGAGGAATGTCTTGTGGTGTGGACCCGCAAGAGAGAACGAGAGAGAGGGAGAGGGTTGGGGGCCTGTCACATGGGTCCGCCGCCCTGCCAAGCCACACTCCCGCTGCGTCGGCTGAGGTGCGTCCGTCAAGGCAGGAGTGAGTGTGAGTTCATTGTTTTGTTTTGGTTGCTCAAGGTGGCCCAGGTGGCAGCGTGGGCGGGACGCGTTCCACACACCTGTACGAGAACTTCTCCGCCTACGCCTTCCTCTCTTGTCTTCCTTCCTTTCTCCTCCTCCTCCTCCTCCCTTTCTTCCCCCTACCTCCCTCCTGCCGCTATGCTACATACGCCGCGGGAACGAGAGGAAGAAGCAGTAATGTGAAAATTAATAATGCCAATTTCGTTTGTCAGCGTAAGAACAAGCGGCAAGTAACTCAGGCAAGACGAAGCATTACCATCACAGAATAATAATAGAAAAAAACGTACGAGAAAAATAGAGGAAAAAAAACAAACTTGCCTGGCACGTTTTTATTACTGAGTTCTGAGGGTTCAGGGGAGGTCAGTGAGCTTGCCCGGCGAAGAGGGAGGGGAGAGGGGAGCAAACAACTTTTCCTCCTCGTCCTCCTCCTGCTCCTACTCCTACCACCCCGTCCCTTACAGCCAAGCACCCAACCCGCCCGCACCGTCTGCCTGCCTGCTTCTCGCTCTTCTTCCCACTCATCTTCGTCTCCTCTTCGCCTCCGGCCCGCGCTTCTTATTCTCACGGTGACAGGTGCATCAGCTCGGGCGGGAGGCAGCGTGTCGGGGGAAGCATAACACAATACAGCACGACACGGCCCTCCCTTCGCCCCGTCACCAGGCAAACAGTGACGCGTGGGTGTGCGTGTGGGTGTGGGTTCTGGAGGGGGTGGGACTGAGGGTGCCGAGGTAGGAGTGAATTTTGGGATGCTGCACAATACGACGCAGATCTCCCGCCGCCGCCTCCTCCTTCGTCATGAGCAAACAATAATCCTGTGTGTGTGTGTGTGTGTGTGTGTGTGTGTGTGTGTGTGTGTGTGTGTCGACGGCAACGCAGCACTGTACAGGGCTCCCGTCACCCCCTCACCAAGTAAACAGTAACGAATGTGTTTGGGGGGTGAGTGCGGGGGTGTGGGCCAAACAATATCGTATGTGTGTCTGAAGGTGTGTATATTAAGATGTGAGTGCTGGGGTATGAAGCGAACAATAACGCCTGTGTGTGTGTGTGTGTGTGTGTGTGTGTGTGTGTGTGTGTGTGTGTGTGTGTGTGTGTGTGTGTCAATGCGTGGACCCCTGGCAGGTGTATCCCGCTGACCACACACCTGCCCCTCTCACACCGCCTCGCCGCCCCTCACCTGCCGCAGCGCGTGGCCCACCTGTCCTGACTACCTTACCTGCCCCTCCTGCTGTCACCTGAGTTGCTTCACCTGGGCCATAATTTTGCGGCTCCATCAGGTAAAGTATCCTCTTCTTTTATTTTCTCTCTCTTCATTCCGCACCTTTTCTTCTATTCTCTTCACTGTTCCTCTTATCTCCTCACCTCACCTGTTCTTTTGCTCTCTTCACTCCTCTCTCCTTTCTTCTCTTCTCAACTCCTCTCAGCTATCCTATAATCTCTCCCCTGCTCTCCCATTCCCTCAACTAATCTTTATATTCCTCTTCTCTCCTTTCCTCCTCTCAACTCCTCTCACCTATCCAATGATCTCACCCCTGCTCCCCCCACCCCCTCCCCCGCCACCCCCGGGTCAGGTGGGGGCGTCGGCCTGAGCGGAGACCGGGGCCTACGTGCGGAAGGGGGAAGGGGGAGTGGTGGGGCGAGGACTGGGTGGAGTTACTCTTCCTTTCGTCGTTGAATCTCTGCCGCAGAACCTTTGGACAACAACTTTCAGGACTCCTTTCCACGACACGACCGAGATGAAAGCACACGTTCACACTTACACATAACCCGAAATTGACCTCTCTTTTGGCCATTCATTTATACTCTCTTTATTGGGGCAGCGATTAGCGGACCTTTTTTATCTTTTTTTTTTTTACCTTGAGCTGCTTCCTTTATTGTAAAAAAAAAAACGTACACAGTCTTGGAGAAACGCTGTAGTACACACGAACATCTATAATCAAACACACACACACACACACACACACACACACACACACACACACACACACACACACACACACTACAACTATCCTGCTACACACTTCTGGAGAATCTGTTGAGCCATAATAAATATATCCACTGAGGAGAAGGCGTGCCCCATCGTAGCTCCACCACCACCACCACTACCTTCCTTTCTTGCCCCTCCTCCTCCTCCTCTCAGCTCTCGCCCCCACAGGCCTCTGCTCTTGCGCACAAATGTCAGGGGGAAGAGAGAAGAACGAAGAGAGGGAAGGAGGGAGACAGGAGTAAAGAGAGCGAGGGAGGGGAGAGGGAGGCAGGGAGGGGGAAGAAGTTATTCAATCGCCCTGACCTGCCTCACGGCTCTCTTCCGCAACTCCAGGTGTTTTCTCTCACTGTCTAGCGCCGTCACTTGTCGCTGAATTTCTCCTCCTCCTCCTTTCTTCACTCCCACGCGAGACTGCACTCCTTACTGGAACTTGATTTTTTCTCACTCTTCCTCACCGCAATATATATCTTTTCTTCCTCCTCAATATCCGGCAGTGCCATCACCATAGCCGCCACCACCACCGCCTTCCGTGGCCAGGCTGTGATCACCTTATATTGTTAATTACTACTACTACTACTACTACTACTACTACTACTACTACTACTACTATTATTATTATCATTAGTGTAATAATAACAATAATGATAATGATGATAATAATAATAATAATAATAATAATAATAATAATAATAATAATAATAATAATAATAATAATAATAATAGCAGCCCTGAAGGTCGGGCACCCGCACGTCCACTTTCCCGGTCTGGTGGCGGAGCAAGAAGGCCTCTGGGATTCTAAGTTTATTTAAGTAAACTTGTTACGATCGAGTTTTGTGGTACTTTCCCTTTATACGATGGAAGTTAAATGTCAAAAGTTTTACAGCTGGATTGTCTTTTTTTTCTTTCTGTGGTTTCTGTTGTTGTTGTTGGTGCAGCTGTCCTGTAAAGCTTCATGACGTCACGAGACTTGGCGCACTGTGCCGTGGGTGGGTGGAGGATAGGGTGGGTGCGGGGGGGGGGGGTGAGGGTGGCATGCGGCCTGCGGGCACCACCTCCCGGGGCCTGGCGCGTCAAGGGCCCGTAGCAAGGTCTAGGCTAACAGCATTATCCCACCAGCACCGCCCCTGCCCCTCCTCCTCCTAGCGAAGGGTCAATGTGCTCGCCGCCACGCAGGACTCCAGCCTCCTACACCACGCCAGGGACAGTCCGTATGAGCCCAAGGTACCCACCAGCGTTGCCAAATTATCGTATTAACCACATATCGTATCTATCATTTTTATGCCTCAAACTCTCGTACCTACACAAGTAAGGTGAGAAAATCAAAGTTAGTGCTAAAACTGTTGAATATTGATGTTTTTCGTTCTTTGTTGTTATAGTTATCGGTCAGCAACGACGAAAATGAAATGCGATGAGTACGATAATTCGGCAACGCTGGTACCCACCCTCTCCCCAGCCTGTGCCCACGATCCTACCATACCCAGCAGCCTACCCAGGACACCCACCCACACCGACCAGCCTACCCACGACCCACACCCACCGGCCTACCCACGATACCCACCCACTCCCCACCCTATACCCACGACCAACACCCACACCCACCGGCCTACCCACGATACCCACCCACTCCCCAGCCTATACCCACGACCAACACCCACACCCACCGGCCTACCCACGATACCCACCCACTCCCCAGCCTATACCCACGACCCACACCCACACCCACCGGCCTACCCACGATACCCACCCACTCCCCAGCCTATACCCACGACCCACACCCACCGGCCTACCCACGATACCCACCCACTCCCCAGCCTATACCCACCAGCCACACCCACACCCATCAGCCAACCCACGACCCCATCCCTCACAACCGGTAGACACCCACACACAAACTAGCCTGTCCAAAACAACCTCCCACGAACCTGTACCCGCCGGCCTGCATGCCACCACCACCCACCCACCATTCACCCGCCACAACACTCGCCAATCAGCTGTGCCCACCATCGCCCTGCCCTGTACACCACTAACAATACACAGCCATTCATTATGCAGTCAGTACGCACGATACACTCACCCACAAAACACTATGGGCCACATGCTTCAACATTTCGGCGCCCAGGAACAAGTATCTGAACAGGGTTTCGTAGGTGTGGTCATATAACCCTGGTGGAAGTTTGATCTGTACCATGGACATCATACAACATACCTAAAAACCCGAACAACCTCCTTTTCGGCCTTTAGAAGTAGCTGATGTGAGAGGCCGTAGCGTCTGAGAGTATTAGTCTGTACCCAAGACAACCATCCAGCCTTCCGTGCTAACAATGCCCACCCTTCAGCCTGTGCCTCTCCACCACCGGCCTGTACGCCACTATGAGTACACACCCATCCATCACGCCGCCTGTATATACTCTCCACCCACCCACCCGCCCTCCTCCAAGCCTGCCCAAGCCTGCCCGCGCTACGCCCTTCTCCAGCGAATGAAACACTTGCACCCATGATCAGCACGTGTCCTACTTATCTGACACACTCATCAGCCGCGTCGCTGTAATCCGGGCAACCATTGTGTTCCGGGGACGCGGACCGACACACCTGCGCCCCTCACCTGGCCGACGGGGAGATTGGAAGGGGGCGGGGTGGATGTGGGCGTGGCGCGGCGTGGCGTGGCGTGGCATGGCGCGCTACTGGCCGGCAGGTATTGTGCAATGATGTGGTCGATTACTTTTGAAGATTACAAGTTCATGTCGGTAATGATTACGATTATATGAATCATGTAATCTACTACAATAACGATAGCACGTAATCATGACTACGCGAGTGACTGGTGGCGGTGAATATTACTATCCATATTTTCTTGATACTACTATTTTGTGAGTGGCTGACGCCTTACACGGGTGGGGAGACTTGCGGTGTGTGTGTGTGTGTGTGTGTGTGTGTGTGTGTGTGTGTGTGTGAGGAACTGGAGCCGCCACCATCAATAATAATAACAGTAACCGCACTTCCTACTTTAATATGATAAATGTTAACTTCCATAATTACTTTACCCACCTAATTAGCGCAAAGAGAATTAAATGCAACACCATCAGTACGAAAACGACGCTAATATTTCCAGTCATATTTCAAGTGGGCTGAGGAGTTTCCGAACGCCATGTATTAATAACGACCCCCTGTAATCACTGGCGGCACAACACGGGACTCAGAACTCGTATTGTATGATGAGAAACCTATCAACGCGCTCTGGAGTAACCGGCGTGGACAGAATGGGGCTGGGGTGAGGCGGTGGGGCATTGGGGGGTGAGGGGGGAGTGAAATTGGGGGCTAATATCCACCACGTGGTGAGGAAGGGAGAGAGAGTGAGGGAGGTAAACAGCCCCACCATGCATGCACCAGACAGAAAGGAAAGTGAAGTAATAGTCTGCACCGAGAAGGTCGTGACTTGACGTGGCTGCGTTAGTGTTTCTTTACGGCAGACTTCCTTCCTGTTCCCACCACCACCACCACCACAACCACCACCTGCATCAACCTCACCGCAACCACAACCACTAAGCACCCACATCACCAGCCAGTCAGCGCCGCCACTAACGACCACCAGCCCCACCGCAACTACCCCCACAGCTGCACCATTCCCGCCATTACCAGGTCTCTCGTTACTATCGCAATACTATTCTCTGCACCATCAGCGGTAACCCTCCCCAGCGGCAGCATCCATCAGGGGCACCCTCATTTCGGCGTCGTCATTACTCACTCGCCACCCCCCGCAGCCTTGTTAACATTCCTCGTCGCCCTGTCACTGTTCACACAATCTCCCGCCTCATCGCTGCTTCCATCAAGAGAACAACGCAGTCGGTCGGTGGGGCAGCAGGGGCAAGGCGTGTGGTGAGAGGTGGAGGGGCGAGGTGGGAAGAGGAACAGGCACAGGGCAGGTGAAGTAGGACAGGTGTATTGGGTTAGGTGAGGGTCGGATCTTCTCTCTTCTTTCGTGTCTCCATCTCTCTTCTGTCTCTCGATCTTCGCTTTTCCAGACGACTTAACATGCCATCATTTTCCTCTCCTACAATGAAATTCTCTCTCTCTCTCTCTCTCTCTCTCTCTCTCTCTCTCTCTCTCTCTCTCTCTCTCTCTCTCTCTCTGCACTTTATTTTTCCTCACATTTTTCCCTCTTTTCTGTCTCCATTTATCTTCTCGAGTTTTATATCTTCATTCTTTTCTCAATGTTTCCATCTTCACTCTCTCTTTTCTGCCTTTCTGTTGTCATTCTGTTTCCCTCTCCATTTATCTTTCAAGCTTTTCACGTTCACTCTCTTCTCAGCCCTTCACGTTTTCTCCATCCTCCCTCTTACCATTTTTACTCTCTTCGCCTCTCCACCAACTCTCTCTTATCTCTCTTTACATCGCCTCCCTCTCCTCTCTATCTGCACAGTGTCTCTTCCTTCTCTCGTCTCTTCCTCCAGTCATGATACTACCCGCGCAGGGGCTCGAACAGTGTTGCCGTCACCATCCCCCTCAGACGTCAATACGCCAGCCAGCCAGCCACCAGGGACGAGCTCGCAAGGATGGCCACCAAACAAACAATATCATCAGCATGCGCCTCCCATGACCTTCTGAAGTGCATCAGCCCCGGCCACGCCACTTCCCGTTAATATTACAAATTTCCTCCTTACCTGCCAGGTCTTGCCAGAAAGGCTTATCAAACAGGACTGATAATATCCTCCCCCGGCGCGCCACCCTCATCGCGGCAGGTGTTAAAATAAATACGCAATTAGGACCGACAAAAAAGATGAAAACGAACCGACTGTGACATAAGTGTCTCTTTAAATAATACATCCCTGTCCGCTGCTCCCATGGCGCGCATCACCGGCGCTCATTCTTTCACAGAGTTTCCTTGCTTTTCTTTCCCGGCCGGCGCGGGGCTGCGGGTGGAGGCGCCTTCAGGGAAACTGTGCAGGACCAGGCAGGGAGGCAGCCCACGCTCTTGGCCTGGGTACGAACTCCACCTCCAGCCTGGCCTGGCCTCCCTGTTACCAATCAATCTGCCTAGCCAGTAACGGTCTCGTCCAATGAGAATCAGCCTCTGCTTTTCAGTCTAGATTTTCATTGGCTGGCGAAGAGGATCACTGAGGAAAGCCAGGGTAGGCGTGTTATGAGGGGCGAATACCACGCTTAGTAGGGGTTAACTTACTCGAAGCATTGAAAAAAAGAGAAGCATAATTTATGATGTGACTAAACAGAAATTATCTTAAACATAAAGTGAAACGGGTAAAATGAACTATAACTGTTAGCGGAAAGGATAACGCCGAGTGATGGCACGAGGACGGTGCCAGACAGAAAAGTTCGCAAGTTATGGCAACACACCGTCTGCGGCGCTTTTTTTTTTCTCTCACTCTCTGCAGACGTGTGTGTGTGTGTGTGTGTGTGTGTGTGTTCGTGGGCCGACCACAAGAGGCGAGGTTTGTTTCTTTGTGGCAGCAGGAGAGACGGAACACACTCGTTGATGAACAAGAGGGAATCTGCCTCGGTTGCGTTCAGTGCTGAAGAGGGACTGTTTGATCGGAGGTGTTCTACAAGCCTTGCTGTCGCTGCTGTTGTTACTATTGCTGCTGTTGCTATTAGTACAGATGTTATTGTTACTGCTGATAGTGCTGCTGCTGGTACTGTTATTGTTTCTGCTGTACCTGCTGCTGCCTCACCCCTGCCGCTGGCTACATCGCTTCCTCCGTTGTCGCATGCCACGGCGGACTCCCCTTTTGTTTTGCTTTCCCGGCCATCGAAAAACGATAAAGTTTATCTGCAGGTACGAGGGTTCTCTCTCTCTCTCTCTCTCTCTCTCTCTCTCTCTCTCTCTCTCTCTCTCTCTCTCTCTCTCCACCGCTGCTCGCATTAGATCATATAACACGCAATCGGTCTGTGGCCGCAGGACCCAGCGACCAACACACACACACACACACACACACACACACACAGCGACAGACAAGGCCCGGCGGGAATCCAGGAGTCGTGTGCAAGGAAGTGAGCGCATTGCAACAGCACACATACGCTGTCTCGTGCATAAATATTCTTGACTACCGCCGAGAGAGAGAGAGAGAGAGAGAGAGAGAGAGAGACCCTGGGGAAGGAGGCGCCACAGTCGAAGTGATCTCAAGACTAGTCATGCACACCGTCTTGGGATGGGTGACTTACATGAGCGGTGAAGGATGGCAGTGAGTGGCTTTAATGCTTGCGTCTGCCTGAGTGGGCGAGGGAGTGAGTGAGGGAGTGTTTAAAGCCAGAGTGTGTGCACAGAGAGAGAGAGAGAGAGAGAGAGAGAGAGAGAGAGAGAGAGAGAGAGAATGCTTCTGTCACTCTTATCTTTGCATGGTGGTTGTTGTTATTGCATCGCCGAAAAAAAAAAACAAAGGAAAAAAAGTTATGATGACCCAACAATGACAAGAAACGCCTGAAGCTTCTTTCATGCAGGTGTGTGTGTGTGTTTGTGTGTGTGTGTGTGGGGGGGGGGGGGGAGTCTGTCCCGTCACACTAACATTTATATTTCACTGCAAAAATACCCTCACGTGGTCGTCCCCTTGCACTGCCAACTAGCTACACGACGTCATGCAAGGTCGTGATGGGAGGAGGAGGAGGAGGAGGAGGAGACGGCAGGAAAGAGATGGGGAGGAAGAGGGAAGAGATTGAGGGTAGATAAGAGAATGAAAATAAGGATAAAAATACGTAAGATCAGACGAGGGTGAGGGAGGACAGAAGATTATGAAGAATGTAAGAGGAAGGAAGGAAGTAAACATGGAAACGTGCGTGAAAATGAGGGAAGAATATAGGAAAAGAAACGCGAGACAGAGAGAAAGGAAGTGATTGAATGAAGGAAATGAGAGACGGGAAATGGGAGGGAGGTCAAGGTGAGCAACATGCGAGATAAAAGAGACGAAAACAGAAGGAGGAAGCAGGAAAATCGATAGAGGTATGAAGGATAAGGAGGACGATAAGACAACAACAGTATAGAGAACATGAGAAAGCTTCTATTTATACACTGATCCCGTGGAGGCAGGGTCGGGGGGTAATGGGAAGGGAAGGCGAGAAGTGAGTCGTGTGATGGTGTGTGATAGTGTGGCAGTATTGTGTGACGATGCTGTGTTGTGCTGTGTTAACAATGCGCTGAGTGGGCAGACCAGGTGCAGCACAATTCAGCATAGTAGTAGTAGTAGTAGTAGTAGTAGTAGTAGTGGTGGTGGTGGTGGTGGTGGTGAAGCGTTCTGATAAGTTAAGGGGAGTGTATAGTGGTGTAGTGTATTTGGGGTGTTGTGTGTTGCTGTGTATTGTGTAGTGAGGATTGGTATAATATGACGTCCTTAGTGAGTGTTTTTGAGTTGCGATCTGTCCTAGTGTAAAGTCCAAAACGTGGAATGAGTGTCTTGTGATGATTTGTGTTGCTGTGTCTACTGCCGAGTGTTGCTATGCTGCGATGGTCGGGGATGCAACGCCCTCTCTAAACTGTTATACGCGAGGAGTTGCATTGTGTTACAGTCTAGTGTTGTTGCTGTGGTGCTATTTGGAGGAATGACAACACCCTCTCTAATGTTATCTATGAGTTATTGTGATAATGTATACTTAGTGGTTTGTGTTGATATAATGATAATTGGGGGAATGACAATGCTCTCTCTAACGTGTTATCCGAGTGTTGTGTTGTGTTGCAAGACTTAACGGTGTATGTTGCTTCCTGATGTTTGGGGGGAGGGAGGGGGGAGTATGACCTTCCTAACATGTTATCTGAGTGTTGTGTTGTGTTGCAGTGTCTAGTGGTGTGTGTGTGTGTATGTGTGTGTTGCTATTAGAGGATGACTGCCCTTCCTAGTGTCACGAGGCTTAGTGGAATGTGCAATGTGGAACGTCAGGGGTCAGGGGTCAGGGGGTTTGTGTTGTGTTGTCTAGCGGGGAGTGTTGCTACGTAGTGCCATTTGGGAGGGTGACAGCGCTATACTAACAAGCCATCTGG